>NC_069503.1:1148160652-1148208152 GCF_027579735.1 Bombina bombina | reverse complement strand
TCAAGTAGTTATTCCCTTCACTGCAAATTCTGCCAACAAATAGCTGTTATAGGTTTAAATGACTTGTTTTGTATATAGATGTTTTGTAATGCAGCACTTGTATCGGACACTTAGATACAAATACTGCAATGTCCTCTATACAAATACGACAAGTATCAATTGCTTAATCAAATAGGATAAAACTCATCTTAAAGGGACAGTATATTCAAAATTATACTTTCATTAGAACATGCAATTAATACCACCCCCCAAAAAAACTATATACCCAGGTATGCTCAGGAGTGTGCATAAATATGTGCACAGTCCTGATCATACCTAGGTTTACTCTTGGTATATTAACTACTAGGTCATCAGAAAGATAAATGATAGGCATGCCTAAATGTCAAAACATGTCACTCGTGTCCCAGAGCACAAACTGTTACTGACATTAAAGGGACAGTCTAGTCAGAATTTAAAATGTATGTTTCAGATAGGACAGTCAATTTTAAACAACTTTCCAATTTACTTTTATCATCAAATTTGCTTTGTTCTCTCTTGGTATTCTTAGTTGAAAGCTAACCTAGGTAGGCTCATATGCCCATTTCTAAGTCCTTGAAGGCCACCTCTTATCTGAATGCATTTTACAGTTTTAACTGCTAGAGGGTGTTAATTCATGTGTGCCATATAGATAACATTGTGCTCACGCCCGAGGAGTTATTTATTGCCTAAAATGCAAGTCTGTCAAAATATCTGAGATAAGGGGGCAGTCTTCAGAAGCTTAGATACAAGGTAATTACAGAGGTAATAAATATATTAATATAACTGAGATAAGGAGGCGTCTGCAGAGGCTTAGATACAAGGTAATTACAGAGGTAATAAATATATTAATATAACTGAGATAAGGAGCAGTCTGCAGAGGCTTAGATACAAGGTAATTACAGAGGTAATAAATATATTAATATAACCATGTTGGTCATGCAAAACTGGGGAATTGATAATAAAAGGGATTATCATTGTTTTTAAACAATAATTATTCTGGATTAGACTGTCCATTTAAAAGGATTTAAATCCCATAGCATTGGTGAAGCCCTGGGCAATACAAATGTGTGGGGCCCCTCACCCCAGCCCATGTATCCCCCTCCCTCTGTATGCCCTGCCCCCTGTCACCCCACCTCAAGCTTCAGTTTATAAAGAATGACGCTATATATTACACCTCCTGATACCATAAACACTTCTTTATAACCTAAATACAGGGTGTACATATATTACCCCAGGACTAGTGCCCCTCTCACCCTGTACTCAACACACAGACATATACGCATCATCACACAGACACATACGCATCATCACACAGACATATACACATCATGTACACAGACATATATACATCATCACACAGACATATACACATCATGTACACAGACATATATACATCATGTACACAGACATATACACATCATGTACACCGACATATACACATCATGTACACAGACATATACACATCATGTACACAGACATATACACATCATGTACACAGACATATACACATCATCACACAGACATATACACATCATCACACACATATACACATCATCACACAGACAAATACGAATCATCACACAGACATATACACATCATCACACAGACATATACACATCATCACACAGACATATACGAATCATCACACAGACATATACACATCATCACACAGACATATACACATCACACAGACATATACGCATCATCACACAGACATATACGCATCATCACACAGACATATACACATCATCACACAGACATATACACATCATGTACACAGACATATACACATCATGTACACAGACATATACACATCATCACACAGACATATACACATCATCACACACATATACACATCATCACACAGACATATACGAATCATCACACAGACACATACACATCATCACACAGACATATACACATCATCACACAGACATATACACATCATCACACAGATATATACACATCATCACACAGACATATACACATCATCACACAGATATATACACATCATCACACAGACATATACACATCATCACACAGACATATACACATCATCACACAGATATATACACATCATCACACAGACACATACACATCACACAGACACATACACATCACACAGACATATACACATCATCACACAGACATATACACATCACACAGACATATACACATCATCACACAGACATATACACATCATCACACAGACATATACACATCACACAGACATATACACATCATCACACAGACATATACACATCATCACACAGACATATACACATCACACAGACATATACACATCATCACACAGACATATACACATCACACAGACATATACACATCATCACACAGACATATACACATCATCACACAGACATATACACATCACACAGACATATACACATCATTACACAGACATATACACATCATCACACAGACATATACACATCATCACACAGACATATACACAGACATATACACATCATCACACAGACATATACACATCATCACACAGACATATACACAGACATATACGCATCATCACACAGACATATACGCATCATCACACAGACATATACGCATCATCACACAGACACATACACATCATTCATCACACAGACACATACACATCATTCATCACACAGACATATACACATCATCACAGACATATACGCATCATGTACACAGACATATACACATCATCACACAGACACATACACATCATCACACAGACATATACACATCATTCATCACACAGACATATACGCATCATGTACACAGACATATACACATCATGTACACAGACATATACACATCATCACACAGACACATACACATCATCACACAGACATATACACATCATTCATCACACAGACATATACACATCATTCATCACACAGACATATACGCATCATGTACACAGACATATACACATCATGTACACAGACATATACACATCATCACACAGACATATACACATCATTACACAGACATATACACATCATCACA
Source organism: Bombina bombina (assembly GCF_027579735.1). Lineage (NCBI taxonomy): Eukaryota > Metazoa > Chordata > Amphibia > Anura > Bombinatoridae > Bombina > Bombina bombina. The sequence goes on along the minus strand of NC_069503.1, from coordinate 1,148,205,122 downwards.
CAGACATATACACATCATTCATCACACAGACATATACACATCATTCATCACACAGACATATACGCATCATCACAGACATATACGCATCATGTACACAGACATATACACATCATCACACAGACACATACACATCATCACACAGACATATACACATCATCACACAGACATATACACATCATGTACACAGACATATACACATCATCACACAGACATATACACATCATCACACAGACATATACACATCATCACACAGACATATACACATCATCACACAGACATATACACATCATCACACAGACATATACACATCATTACACAGATATATACGCATCATCACACAGACATATACACATCATCACACACATATACACATCATCACACAGACATATACACATCATCACACAGGCATATACACATCATCACACAGACATATACACATCATCACACAGGCATATACACATCATCACACAGGCATATACACATCACACAGACATATACACATCACACAGACATATACACATCACACAGACATATACACATCATCACACAGACATATACACATCATCACACAGATATATACACATCATCACACAGACATATACACATCATCACACAGACATATACACCATCACACAGACATATACACATCATCACACAGACATATACACATCATCACACAGACATATACACATCATCACACAGACATATACACCATCACACAGACATATACACATCATCACACAGGCATATACACATCACACAGACATATACACATCACACAGACATATACACATCACACAGACATATACACATCATCACACAGACATATACACATCACACAGACATATACACATCATCACACAGACATATACACATCATCACACAGACATATACACATCATCACACAGACATATACACATCACACATATACACATCATCACACATATACACATCATCACACAGACATATACACATCATCACACATATACACATCATCACACATATACACATCATCACACAGAAATATACACATCATCACACAGACATATACACATCATCACACAGACATATACACATCATCACACAGACATATACACATCATCACACAGACATATACACATCATCACACAGACATATACACATCATCACACAGACACATACACATCATCACACAGACACATACACATCATCACACAGACATATACACATCATCACACAGACATATACACATCATCACACAGACATATACACATCATCACACAGACATATACACATCATCACACATATACACATCATCACACATATACACATCATCACACAGAAATATACACATCATCACACAGACATATACACATCATCACACAGACACATACACATCATCACACAGACATATACACACATGCATTAAAAACGTTTCAGCGCTAGTTACAACACATTGCAGCCCACTCTGGGAGCCAATGGGTTTATTTTAATCAGAAAGAAGCCAGATATTAATATATTTGTACCCCAGTAAACTCACTTTAGCGCATACAACTTGCTTCCTCTGCAGACATCTTACTACTGATTCGTTATTTATAGCCCTTTAGGTCTTTGCTTCTACAGAGAAATAACTATAATGTACATAACCGTGTATGTCTGGCTGCTAGCGCTTTAGTGAAATTAACACACACAAGTCTTAGTTCTTATTTTATTTAAATAATGTGTATTAAAGATAGCCATGTACCACAATTCCTACGCATTTGCTTTTTATCCCACAGCCTTGTACACACATTATAAAAAGGATTAAATAGTCAGTATATGACAGGTGAGGTGTACCGCAGTGACAAAGTGTAGCATGCCCAAAAAAGTGCCGTAGTGCAGTGGTTCCCAACCCACGTGACCTCAGGGCCCAGTAAATTATAGCCCAGTAAAATATAGAGTATATATACAATATATATGACAGATATATGTATAGTGTGTGCAGGTACCCGGCTATTGAGAAACCAGACCCTAGTGTTACATACACAGATGCACAAGAATAACTGTTTCTGTTTGTACGCCAGACTGACATTGCTACAGAATTGCTGAATGATCAGAAGCAGCAGATTATAAATTCCTAGAAAGAAACCATCTCTCACTCCCAGAGTCACAATCTAACCTGGGCAGATTTTCAGATGTGCGGCATTAGGGCCTATGCTACATTATATCTGTCCCTAGGCTGCTTCTACTCATTAGTATCTATGTTAACCATTTATCTCCCACCTTGCATTGGTAAAAAAAAAAAAAGGAACGGCCTTGTTACTTTGCTGCTCTTGACACCTTTGTGAATTAAAGGGGCATTATACACTAATTTTTTCTTTGCATAAATGTTTTGTAGATGATCTATTTATAAAGCCCATAAAGTTTTTTTTTTTTTAATGTGTAAAGGGTCTTTTCATATGCAAAATAAGGGGGAGGGGGGGGTGTCTTATTTCCCACTTGCAGTGGGCTTTCCAGCTACCTTTTCAACAGAGCTAAACTGACAGCTTCTAAGTACGTTTTTAAACCATTTTATACTGGATTTTTATATCAGTATCTGTGCATCTTATTCTTTATAGTAGTGTCTATTACATGCAGTTATATGACAATTAGTGTATACTGTATATTTATATCAGTATCTGTACATATTCTGTATAGTAGTGTCTATTACATGCAGTTATATGTAATTAGTGTATACTGTATATTTATATCAGTATCTGTACATATTCTGTATATTAGTGTCTATTACATGCAGTTATATGACAATTAGTGTATACTGTATATTTATATCAGTATCTGTACATATTCTGTATAGTAGTGTCTATTACATGCAGTTATATGACAATTAGTGTATACTGTATATTTATATCAGTATCTGTACATATTCTGTATAGTAGTGTATATTACATGCAGTTATATGACAATTAGTATATACTGTATATTTATATCAGTATCTGTACATATTCTGTATAGTAGTGTCTATTACATACAGTTATATGTAATTAGTGTATAATGTATATTTATATCAGTATCTGTACATATTCTGTATAGTAGTGTCTATTACATGCAGTTATATGACAATTAGTGTATACTGTATATTTATATCAGTATCTGTACATATTCTGTATAATAGTGTCTATTACATGCAGTTATATGACAATTAGTGTATACTGTATATTTATATCAGTAACTGTACATATTATGTATAGTAGTGTCTATTACATGCAGTTATATGTAATTAGTGTATACTGTATATTTATATCAGTATCTGTACATATTCTGTATAGTAGTGTATTACATGCAGTTATATGTAATTAGTGTATACTGTATATTTATATCAGTATCTGTACATATTCTGTATAGTAGTGTCTGTTACATGCAGTTATATGACAATTAGTGTATACTGTATATTTATATCAGTATCTGTACATATTCTGTATAGTAGTGTCTATTACACGCAGCTATATGACAATTAGTGTATACTGTATATTTATATCAGTATCTGTACATATTCTGTATAGTAGTGTCTGTTACATGCAGTTATATGACAATTAGTGTATACTCTATATTTATATCAGTATCTGTACATATTCTGTATAGTAATGTCTGTTACATGCAGTTATATGACAATTAGTGTATACTGTATATTTATATCAGTATCTGTACATATTCTGTATAGTAGTGTCTATTACATGCAGTTATATGACAATTAGTGTATACTGTATATTTATATCAGTATCTGTACATATTCTGTATAGTAGTGTCTATTACATGCAGTTATATGACAATTAGTGTATACTGTATATTTATATCAGTATCTGTACATATTCTGTATAGTAGTGTCTATTACATGCAGTTATATGACAATTAGTGTATACTGTATATTTATATCAGTATCTGTACATATTCTGTATAGTAGTGTCTATTACATGCAGTTATATGACAATTAGTGTATACTGTATATTTATATCAGTATCTGTACATATTCTGTATAGTAGTGTCTGTTACATGCAGTTATATGACAATTAGTGTATATAGTATATTTATATCAGTATCTGTACATATTCTGTATAGTAGTGTCTGTTACATGCAGTTATATGACAATCAGTGTATACTGTATATTTATATCAGTATCTGTGCATATTCTTCTGTATAGTAGTGTCTATTACATGTAGTTATATGACAATTAGTATATACTGTATATTTATATCAGTATCTATACATATTCTGTATAGTAGTGTCTATTACATGAAGTTATATGACAATTAGTGTATACTGTATATTTATATCAGTAGCTGTACATATTCTGTATAGTAGTGTCTATTACATGAAGTTATATGTAATTAGTGTATACTGTATATTTATATCAGTATCTGTACGTATTCTGTATAGCAGTGTCTATTACATGCAGTTATATGACAATTAGTGTATACTGTATATTTATATCAGTATCTGTACATATTCTGTATAGTAGTGTCTATTACATGCAGTTATATGACAATTAGTGTATACTGTATATTTATATCAGTATCTGTACATATTCTGTATAGTAGTGTATTACATGCAGTTATATGTAATTAGTGTATACTGTATATTTATATCAGTATCTGTACATATTCGGTATAGTAATGTATTACATGCAGTTATATGACAATTAGTCTATACTGTATATTTATATCAGTATCTGTACATATTCTGTATAGTAGTGTCTATTACATGCAGTTGTATGACAATTAGTGTATACTGTATATTTATATCAGTATCTGTACATATTCTGTATAGTAGTGTCTGTTACATGCAGCTATATGACAATTAGTGTATACTGTATATTTATATCAGTATCTGTACATATTCTGTATAGTAGTGTATTACATGCAGTTATATGTAATTAGTGTATACTGTATATTTATATCAGTATCTGTACATATTCTGTATAGCAGTGTCTGTTACATGCAGTTATATGACAATTAGTATATACTGTATATTTATATCAGTATCTGTACATATTCTGTATAGTAGTGTCTATTACATGCAGTTATATGACAATTAGTGTATAGTGTATATTTATATCAGTATCTGTACATATTCTGTATAGTAGTGTATTACATGCAGTTATATGACAATTAGTGTATAGTGTATATTTATATCAGTATCTGTACATATTCTGTATAGTAGTGTCTATTACATGCAGTTATATGACAATTAGTGTATACTGTATATTTATATCAGTATCTGTACATATTCTGTATACTAGTGTCTGTTACATGCAGTTATATGACAATAAGTGTATACTGTATATTTATATCAGTATCTGTACATATTCTGTATAGTAGTGTATTACATGCAGTTATATGTAATTAGTGTATACTGTATATTTATATAAGTATCTGTACATATTCTGTATAGTAATGTATTACATGCAGTTATATGACAATTAGTCTATACTGTATATTTATAGCAGTATCTGTACATATTCTGTATAGTAGTGTATTACATGCAGTTATATGTAATTAGTGTATACTGTATATTTATATCAGTATCTGTACATATTCTGTATAGCAGTGTCTGTTACATGCAGTTATATGACAATTAGTATATACTGTATATTTATATCAGTATCTGTACATATTCTGTATAGTAGTGTCTATTACATGCAGTTATATGACAATTAGTGTATACTGTATATTTATATTAGTATCTGTACATATTCTGTATAGTAGTGTCTATTACATGCAGTTATATGACAATTAGTGTATACTGTATATTTATATCAGTATCTGTACATATTCTGTATAGTAGTGTCTATTACATGCAGTTATATGATAATTAGTGTATACTGTATATTTATATTAGTATCTGTACATATTCTGTATAGTAGTGTCTATTACATGCAGTTATATGACAATTAGTGTATACTGTATATTTATATCAGTATCTGTACATATTCTGTATAGTAGTGTCTGTTACATGCAGTTATATGACAATTAGTATATACTGTATATTTATATCAGTATCTGTACATATTCTGTATAGTAGTGTCTATTACATACAGTTATATGACAATTAGTGTATACTGTATATTTATATCAGTATCTGTACATATACTGCATAGTAGTGTCTATTACATGAAGTTATATGACAATTAGTCTATACTGTATATTTATATCAGTATCTGTATATATTCTGTATAGTAGTGTCTATTACATGCAGTTATATGTAATTAGTGTATACTGTATATTTATATCAGTATCTGTACATATTCTGTATAGTAGTGTCTATTACATGCAGTTATATGACAATTAGTGTATACTGTATATTTATATCAGTATCTGTACATATTCTGTATAGTAGTGTCTATTACATGCAGTTATATAACAACTAGTGTATACTGTATATTTATATCAGTATGTGTACATATTCTGTATAGTAGTGTCTATTACATGCAGTTATATGACAATTAGTGTAAACTGTATATTTATATCAGTATCTGTACATATTCTGTATAGTAGTGTATTACATGCAGTTATATGTAATTAGTGTATACTGTATATTTATATCAGTATCTGTACATATTCTGTATAGTAATGTATTACATGCAGTTATATGTAATTAGTGTATACTGTATATTTATATCAGTATCTGTACATATTCAGTATAGTAGTGTATTACATGCAGTTATATGTAATTAGTGTATACTGTATATTTATATCAGTATCTGTACATATTCTGTATAGTAATGTCTATTACATGCAGTTATATGACAATTAGTATATACTGTATATTTATATCAGTATCTGTACATATTCTGTATAGTAATGTCTATTACATGCAGTTATATGACAATTAGTATATACTGTATATTTATATCAGTATCTGTACATATTCTGTATAGTAGTGTCTGTTACATGCAGTTATATAACAATTAGTGTATACTGTATATTTATATCAGTATCTGTACATATTCTGTATAGTAGTGTATTACATGCAGTTATATGACAATTAGTGTATACTGTATATTTATATCAGTATCTGTACATATTCTGTATAGTAGTGTATTACATGCAGTTATATGACAATTAGTGTATACTGTATATTTATATCAGTATCTGTACATATACTGCATAGTAGTGTCAATTACATGCAGTTATATGACAATTAGTATATACTGTATATTTATATCAGTATCTGTACATATTCTGTATAGTAGTGTCTATTACATGCAGTTATATGACAATTAGTGTATACTGTATATTTATATCAGTATCTGTACATATTCTGTATAGTAGTGTCAATTACATGAAGTTATATGACAATTAGTCTATACTGTATATTTATATCAGTATCTGTATATATTCTGTAGAGTAGTGTCTATTACATGCAGTTATATGACAATTAGTGTATACTGTATATTTATATCAGTATCTGTACATATTCTGTATAGTAGTGTCTATTACATGCAGTTATATGACAATTAGTGTATACTGTATATTTATATCAGTACATATTCTGTATAGTAGTGTCTGTTACATGCAGTTATATGACAATTAGTATATACTGTATATTTATATCAGTATCTGTACATATTCTGTATAGTAGTGTCTATTACATGCAGTTATATGACAATTAGTGTATACTGTATATTTATATCAGTATCTGTACATATTCTGTATAGTAGTGTCTATTACATGCAGTTATATGACAATTAGTGTATACTGTATATTTATATCAGTATCTGTACATATTCTGTATAGTAGTGTCTATTACATGCAGTTATATGACAATTAGTGTATACTGTATATTTATATCAGTATCTGTACATATTCTGTATAGTAGTGTCTATTACATGCAGTTATATGACAATTAGTGTATACTGTATATTTATATCAGTATCTGTACATATTCTGTATAGTATTGTCTATTACATGCAGTTATATGACAATTAGTGTATACTGTATATTTATATCAGTATCTGTACATATTCTGTATAGTAGTGTATTACATGCAGTTATATGACAATTAGTGTATACTGTATATTTATATCAGTATCTGTACATATTCTGTATAGTAGTGTCTATTACATGCAGTTATATGACAATTAGTGTATACTGTATATTTACATCAGTATCTGTACATATTCTGTATAGTAGTGTCTATTACATGCAGTTATATGACAGTGTATACTGTATATTTATATAAGTATCTGTACATATTCTGTATATTAGTGTCTATTACATACAGTTATATGACAATTAGTGTATAATGTATATTTATATCAGTATCTGTACATATTCTGTATAGTAGTGTCTGTTACATGCAGTTATATGACAATTAGTGTATACTGTATATTTATATCAGTATCTGTACATATTATGTATAGTAGTGTCTGTTACATGCAGTTATATGACAATTAGTGTATAATGTATATTTATATCAGTATCTGTACATATTCTGTATAGTAATGTCTATTACATGCAGTTATATGACAATTAGTATATACTGTATATTTATATCAGTATCTGTACATATTCTGTATAGTAGTGTCTGTTACATGCAGTTATATGTAATTAGTATATACTGTATATTTATATCAGTATCTGTACATATTCTGTATAGTAGTGTCTATTACATGCAGTTATATGACAATTAGTGTATACTGTATATTTATATCAGTATCTGTACATATACTGCATAGTAGTGTCAATTACATGAAGTTATATGACAATTAGTCTATACTGCATATTTATATCAGTATCTGTATATATTCTGTAGAGTAGTGTCTATTACATGCAGTTATATGACAATTAGTGTATACTGTATATTTATATCAGTATCTGTACATATTCTGTATAGTAGTGTCTATTACATGCAGTTATATGACAATTAGTGTATACTGTATATTTATATCAGTATCTGTACATATTCTGTATAGTAGTGATTATTACATGCAGTTATATGACAATTAGTGTATACTGTATATTTATATCAGTATCTGTACATATTCTGTATAGTAGTGTCTATTACATGCAGTTATATGACAATTAGTGTATACTGTATATTTATATCAGTATCTGTACATATTCTGTATAGTAGTGTCTATTACATGCAGTTATATATAATTAGTGTATACTGTATATTTATATCAGTATCTGTACATATTCTGTATAGTAGTGTCTATTACATGCAGTTATATGACAATTAGTGTATACAGTATATTTATATCAGTATTTGTACATATTCTGTATAGTAGTGTCTATTACATGCAGTTATATGACAATTAGTGTATACTGTATATTTATATCAGTAGCTGTACATATTCTGTATAGTAGTGTCTGTTACATGCAGTTATATGACAATTAGTGTATACTGTATATTTATATCAGTATCTGTACATATGCTGTATAGTAGTGTCTGTTACATGCAGTTATATGACAATTAGTGTATACTGTATATTTATATCAGTAGCTGTACATATTCTGTATAGTAGTGTCTGTTACATACAGTTATATGACAATTAGTGTATACTGTATATTTATATCAGTATCTGTACATATTATGTATAGTAGTGTCTGTTACATGCAGTTATATGAAAAGGAGTGTATACTGTCCTTTTAAGGATTGTTAGATGTTCGATTCCTCTAAATTATGAGACATCAGTGGCCAACAGCAGAGGCCTTATGCTTCTAGGTGTAAGATGCCCTCTTGATATCAAGTTTGTGTGCATGATATCTTCACTTACCAAAGCCTGAATTACTGCCCCCCCTACATTATATTCCTGCGGTATGTGTGTTACTGACAATAAAGCGGTTACATTCCTGCAGTATGTGTGTTACTGACAATAAAGCAGTTACATTCCTGCAGTATGTGTGTTACAGACAATAAGGAGGTTACATTCCTGCGGTATGTGTGTTACTGACAATAAGGAGGTTACATTCCTGCGGTATGTGTGTTACTGACAATATGGAGGTTATATTCTTGTAGTATGTGTGTTACTGACAATAAGGAAGTTATATTCTTGCGGTATGTGTGTTACTGACAATAAGGAGGTTATATTCTTGTGGCATGTGTGTTACTGGCAATAAGGTTATATTCTTGCGGTATGTGTGTTACAGACAATATGGAGGTTATATTCTTGTGGTATGTGTGTTACTGACAATAAGGAAGTTATATTCTTGCGGCATGTGTGTTACTGACAATAAGGAAGTTATATTCCTGCAGTATGTGTGTTACTGGCAATAAGGAGGTTATATTCCTGCAGTATGCGTGTTACAGACAATAAGGAGGTTATATTCCTGCAGTATGCGTGTTACAGACAATAAGGAGCTTATATTCTTGTGGTATGTGTGTTACTGACAATAAGGAGGTTATATTCTTGCGGCATGTGTGTTACTGACAATAAGGAGGTTATATTCTTGCGGTATGTGTGTTACTGGCAATAAGGTTATATTTTTGTGGTATGTGCGTTACTGACAATAATGAGGTTATATTCTTGTGGTATGTGTGTTACTGACAATAAGGAGGTTATATTCTTGCGGCATGTGTGTTACTGACAATAAGGAAGTTATATTCCTGCAGTATGTGTGTTACTGGCAATAAGGATGTTATATTCCTGCAGTATGTGTGTTACTGACAATAAAGCGGTTATATTCCTGCAGTATGAATGTTACAGACAATAAGGAGGTTATATTCTTGCAGTATGTGTGTTACTGACAATAAGGAGATTATATTCTTGAAGTATGTGTGTTACTGGCAATAAGGAGGTTATATTCTTGCAGTATGTGTGTTACTGACAATAAGGAGATTATATTCTTGAAGTATGTGTGTTACTGGCAATAAGAAGGTTATATTCTTGCGGCATGTGTGTTACAGACAATAAGGAGGTTACATTCTTGCGGTATGTGTGTTACTGGCAATAAGGAGGTTATATTATTGCGGTGTATGTGTTGCACATTGTTAAATACATTGTGCAGCTGATCACCATGAGTCAACATTTGCATTTAACTCCTTAATAAATAAAACATCTGGAGAGAAAAAAAGGTAAAGGTATTAAAGGGACAGTCTACACCAGACTTTTTATTGTTTTAAAAGATAGATAATCCCTTTATTACCCATTCCCCAGTTTTGCATAACCAACACAGTTATATTTATAACTTTTTACCTTTGTGATTATCTTGTATCTAAGCCTCTGCAAACTGCCCCTTTTTCAGTTCTTTTGACAGACTTGCAGTTTAGCCAATCAGTGCTTGCTCCCAGATATATTCACGTGCACAAGCACAGTGTTATCTATATGAAATATGTGAACTAACACCCTCTAGTGGTGAAAAACTGTTAAAATGCAATCTGAAAAGAGGTGGATTTAGCATATGAACCTCCTAGATTAAGCTTTCAACTAAGAATACCAAGAGAACAAAGCAAAATTGGCGATAAAAGTAAATTGGGAAATTGTTTAAAATTACATGCTATATCTGAATCATAAAAGTTTATTTTGGCCTAGACTGTCCCTTTAAGCCACAGAACCATTCCTCAAGTAGCCCCTAAATAATGCTGCCCTAGGCTGAGACCTTGTCGGCCTAGGCCTGTCGTTTTCAAACCTGTCCTCAGACCTCCCTAATAGGCCAGATTCTCAGGATTACCTTGGGTGAGAGCAGGTTGATAACCATTGTTACTAATCAGTTGATTATTTCACATGAGCTCCAGTTCAGATATCTTGTGGCCTGTTAGGGAGCCTGAGGACAGCTGTAGGGTAAAGTAGTCCCTTGGCAGCGTTGCTAGAACACAATAGTGATGCCAGCACAGCAGGCACACCCCCCCTCTTCTATAAACAAACAGAGGAGCAGGGAATGTCACATGGCGCGAGGAGCGGCCCCTCCAGCAGTCAGATGCTCAGTACTAGTGAGGTGACAGCATAGCTCTGCATATCAGGGGGGACTGGCACGTACAGGGGGTACTCTGCCCTCTCACTGTATGAAAAACCTGCACCAACATGTGAGCGCAAAGTGTCAAAACCACAGCTGAAACATCCAAGACCTTGTTTGTAAGACGTATTCTAGGGAGAATAACCTATTACTGCCTTATCATTAGAATATTCTGCACCATCAGGCGCATTACTACGTGTGATATAGACAACTGCTCCTGTGTGCACTGCTTGGGGACTTATTTATTGAGTATTTTTGCCACCAGACAAGCCAGAACGTTGTTTGTTCCACTGTTTAGGTTTCTGCGCACATTGCGCTTCATTACAAGTGGAGCGGTATCTTGCATTTTTCACTATAGCAAAAACTCTGCTAGAATTAAGATTATTGCGCTAGTCGGGTTGCGCTTGTATTACAAGTTTTTTTGCTAGCGGTAAACCGAAGCAAATATCCTAAGTTAGAATATTGCGTGCGTGTTCACATGTTCCCCCATAGAAGTCAATAGAGTGAAAAAAGGGGGGGGGGAGAACGCCCCACTCTTGCACAAATGCCATAACACATTCTCATTAGCGCTAACCAGAAAGGAAAATATAATGATAGTGGAGTACACCTAGCGCCTACTAAATAAGACCTCTGGTTTTGATAATTTGACACCTAGTTGTCAAATGGAAAGATGAAACTAATAAGGTATACCAAAGCGCCAACTATACGAAGGCTGGGTCTGGACCAAAGCGCCAACTGTACGAAGGCTGGGTCTGGACCAAAGCGCCAACTATACGAAGGCTGGGTCTAAACCAAAGCGCCAACTGTACGAAGGCTGGGTCTAAACCAAAGCGCCAACTGTACGAAGGCTGGGTCTAAACCAAAGCGCCAACTGTACGAAGGCTGGGTCTGGACCAAAGCGTCAACTGTACGAAGGCTGGGTCTGGACCAAAGCGCCAACTATACGAAGGCTGGGTCTGGACCAAAAGCAATATTATCAAACGATTACAATAAACAATTTATTGAGTACACAAATAAGTTAAAAACATGGATCCATGTATAAATATTCCTAAAAAATTCCAAATTTAGTATAAGGCTCACAACAAAAATTCAACTTTGTATTTACCACATACATATAATAATAGGTGAAATATATTAGTCAGTTATATAATATTATCTAACCAATAATGTTCTCGATTCTATTCAATGCTCCTAAATATTGCCAATAGTAACTAATGTGTAAGGCTCTGAGTAAGACCTTTAACTGTGTGTTTAACACATACGCATTGTCAAGTAAAAAATATGGTGACAGCAATATGCCAATGTAAAAAATGTGCATCAAAAAAGTTGTGTGCAAAAATTAGTGTACAAAAGATATTAATGGTCAAAAAATTAGGGTGATCTTCAAAAAACGTGAATTAAAAACAAAGATTGTGAAAAATGAAAAACCAAAAATTTACAAAAACATTGTGGTGTGTTCAGATAGTAACTTATATAAATGTAAATAATAGTCCAAAAAATAGTCCAACAGTGAAAACTTAATAGAAAAAATCATCCAACAATAAATTATAATAAGTAGTGTGTCTCTTTAAGAAAAAACAATAATCCTTAAAGTGTTGTGAATCCTAACAGCAATAGTTATGGTGATTTTCCAAGTGTTTTATACTGAATAGCAGTGTCAGTACTTGCTAGCCTAGTGTTTTATACTGAATAGCAGTGTCAGTACTTGCTAGCCATAGTAGCCAAGTGTTTTATACTGAATAGCAGTGTCAGTACTTGTTAGCCAAGGGTTTTATACTGAATAGCAGTGTCAGTATTTGCTAGCCATAGTAGCCAAGTGTTTTATACTGAATAGCAGTGTCAGTACTTGCTAGCCATAGTAGCCAAGTGTTTTATACTGAATAGCAGTGTCAGTACTTGCTAGCCAAGTGTTTTATACTGAATAGCAGTGTCAGTACTTGCTAGCCAAGGGTTTTATACTGAATAGAGGTGTCAGTACTTGTTAGCCAAGTGTTTTATACTGAATAGCAGTGTCAGTACTTGTTAGCCAAGTGTTTTATACTGAATAGCAGTGTCAGTACTTGTTAGCCAAGTGTTTTATACTGAATAGCAGTGTAAGTACTTGTTAGCCAAGTGTTTTATACTGAATAGCAGTGTCAGTACTTGTTAGCCAAGTGTTTTATACTGAATAGCAGTGTCAGTACTTGCTAGCCAAGTGTTTAATACTGAATAGCAGTGTCAGTACTTGTTAGCCAAGTGTTTTATACTGAATAGCAGTGTCAGTACTTGCTAGCCAAGTGTTTTATACTGAATAGCAGTGTCAGTACTTGTTAGCCAAGTGTTTTATACTGAATAGCAGTGTCAGTACTTGTTAGCCAAGTGTTTTATACTGAATAGCAGTGTCAGTACTTGTTAGCCAAGTGTTTTATACTGAATAGCAGTGTAAGTACTTGTTAGCCAAGTGTTTTATACTGAATAGCAGTGTCAGTACTTGTTAGCCAAGTGTTTTATACTGAATAGCAGTGTCAGTACTTGTTAGCCAAGTGTTTTATACTGAATAGCAGTGTCAGTACTTGTTAGCCAAGTGTTTTATACTGAATAGCAGTGTCAGTACTTGTTAGCCAAGTGTTTTATACTGAATAGCAGTGTCAGTACTTGTTAGCCAAGTGTTTTATACTGAATAGCAGTGTCACTACTTGCTAGCCAAGTGTTTTATACTGAATAGCAGTGTCAGTACTTGTTAGCCAAGTGTTTTATACTGAATAGCAGTGTCAGTACTTGCTAGCCAAGTGTTTTATACTGAATAGCAGTGTCAGTACTTGCTAGCCAAGTGTTTTATACTGAATAGCAGTGTCAGTACTTGTTAGCCAAGTGTGTTATACTGAATAGCAGTGTCAGTACTTGTTAGCCAAGTGTTTTATACTGAATAGTAGTGTCAGTACTTGCTAGCCAAGTGTTTTATACTGAATAGCAGTGTCAGTACTTGTTAGCCAAGTGTTTTATACTGAATAGCAGTGTCAGTACTTGCTAGCCAAGTGTTTTATACTGAATAGCAGTGTCAGTACTTGCTAGCCAAGTGTTTTATACTGAATAGCAGTGTCAGTACTTGCTAGCCAAGTGTTTTATACTGAATAGCAGTGTCAGTACTTGCTAGCCAAGTGTTTTATACTGAATAGCAGTGTCAGTACTTGCTAGCCAAGTGTTTTATACTGAATAGCAGTGTCAGTACTTGCTAGCCAAGTGTTTTATACTGAATAGCAGTGTCAGTACTTGCTAGCCAAGGGTTTTATACTGAATAGCAGTGTCAGTACTTGCTAGCCAAGGGTTTTATACTGAATAGCAGTGTCAGTACTTGCTAGCCAAGTGTTTTATACTGAATAGCAGTGTCAGTACTTGCTAGCCAAGTGTTTTATACTGAATAGCAGTGTCAGTACTTGCTAGCCAAGTGTTTTATACTGAATAGCAGTGTCAGTACTTGCTAGCCAAGTGTGTTATACTGAATAGCAGTGTCAGTACTTGTTAGCCATAGTAGCCAAGTGTGTTATACTGAATAGCAGTGTCAGTACTTGCTAGCCATAGTAGCCAAGTGTGTTATACTGAATAGCAGTGTCAGTACTTGCTAGCCAAGTGTGTTATACTGAATAGCAGTGTCAGTACTTGCTAGCCAAGTGTTTTATACTGAATAGCAGTGTCAGTACTTGCTAGCCAAGTGTTTTATACTGAATAGCAGTGTCAGTACTTGTTAGCCAAGTGTTTTATACTGAATAGCAGTGTCAGTACTTGCTAGCCAAGTGTGTTATACTGAATAGCAGTGTCAGTACTTGCTAGCCAAGTGTGTTATACTGAATAGCAGTGTCAGTACTTGCTAGCCAAGTGTTTTATACTGAATAGCAGTGTCAGTACTTGCTAGCCAAGTGTTTTATACTGAATAGCAGTGTCAGTACTTGTTAGCCAAGTGTTTTATACTGAATAGCAGTGTCAGTACTTGCTAGCCAAGTGTGTTATACTGAATAGCAGTGTCAGTACTTGCTAGCCAAGTGTTTTATACTGAATAGCAGTGTCAGTACTTGTTAGCCAAGTGTTTTATACTGAATAGCAGTGTCAGTACTTGTTAGCCAAGTGTTTTATACTGAATAGCAGTGTCAGTACTTGTTAGCCATAGTAGCCAAGTGTGTTATACTGAATAGCAGTGTCAGTACTTGCTAGCCATAGTAGCCAAGTGTGTTATACTGAATAGCAGTGTCAGTACTTGCTAGCCAAGTGTGTTATACTGAATAGCAGTGTCAGTACTTGCTAGCCAAGTGTTTTATACTGAATAGCAGTGTCAGTACTTGTTAGCCAAGTGTTTTATACTGAATAGTAGTGTCAGTACTTGCTAGCCAAGTGTTTTATACTGAATAGCAGTGTCAGTACTTGTTAGCCAAGTGTTTTATACTGAATAGCAGTGTCAGTACTTGTTAGCCAAGTGTGTTATACTGAATAGCAGTGTCAGTACTTGTTAGCCAAGTGTTTTATACTGAATAGTAGTGTCAGTACTTGCTAGCCAAGTGTTTTATACTGAATAGCAGTGTCAGTACTTGTTAGCCAAGTGTTTTATACTGAATAGCAGTGTCAGTACTTGTTAGCCAAGTGTTTTATACTGAATAGTAGTGTCAGTACTTGCTAGCCAAGTGTTTTATACTGAATAGCAGTGTCAGTACTCGCTAGGCCAAGTGTTTTATACTGAATAGCAGTGTCAGTACTTGCTAGCCAAGTGTTTTATACTGAATAGTAGTGTCAGTACTTGCTAGCCAAGTGTTTTATACTGAATAGCAGTGTCAGTACTTGCTAGCCAAGTGTTTTCTACTGAATAGCAGTGTCAGTACTTGCTAGCCAAGGGTTTTCTACTGAATAGCAGTGTCAGTACTTGCTAGCCAAGGGTTTTCTACTGAATAGAAGTGTCAGTACTTGCTAGCCAAGTGTTTTCTACTGAATAGCAGTGTCAGTACTTGCTAGCCAAGTGTTTTATACTGAATAGCAGTGTCAGTACTTGCTAGCCAAGTGTTTTATACTGAATAGCAGTGTCAGTACTTGCTAGCCAAGTGTTTTATACTGAATAGCAGTGTCAGTACTTGCTAGCCAAGTGTGTTATACTGAATAGCAGTGTCAGTACTTGTTAGCCATAGTAGCCAAGTGTGTTATACTGAATAGCAGTGTCAGTACTTGCTAGCCAAGTGTGTTATACTGAATAGCAGTGTCAGTACTTGCTAGCCAAGTGTGTTATACTGAATAGCAGTGTCAGTACTTGCTAGCCATAGTAGCCAAGTGTGTTATACTGAATAGCAGTGTCAGTACTTGCTAGCCAAGTGTGTTATACTGAATAGCAGTGTCAGTACTTGCTAGCCAAGTGTTTTATACTGAATAGCAGTGTCAGTACTTGCTAGCCAAGTGTGTTATACTGAATAGCAGTGTCAGTACTTGCTAGCCAAGTGTTTTATACTGAATAGCAGTGTCAGTACTTGTTAGCCAAGTGTTTTATACTGAATAGCAGTGTCAGTACTTGCTAGCCAAGTGTGTTATACTGAATAGCAGTGTCAGTACTTGCTAGCCAAGTGTTTTATACTGAATAGCAGTGTCAGTACTTGTTAGCCAAGTGTTTTATACTGAATAGCAGTGTCAGTACTTGTTAGCCAAGTGTTTTATACTGAATAGCAGTGTCAGTACTTGTTAGCCATAGTAGCCAAGTGTGTTATACTGAATAGCAGTGTCAGTACTTGCTAGCCATAGTAGCCAAGTGTGTTATACTGAATAGCAGTGTCAGTACTTGCTAGCCAAGTGTGTTATACTGAATAGCAGTGTCAGTACTTGCTAGCCAAGTGTTTTATACTGAATAGCAGTGTCAGTACTTGCTAGCCAAGTGTGTTATACTGAATAGCAGTGTCAGTACTTGCTAGCCAAGTGTTTTATACTGAATAGCAGTGTCAGTACTTGTTAGCCAAGTGTTTTATACTGAATAGCAGTGTCAGTACTTGCTAGCCAAGTGTGTTATACTGAATAGCAGTGTCAGTACTTGCTAGCCAAGTGTTTTATACTGAATAGCAGTGTCAGTACTTGTTAGCCAAGTGTTTTATACTGAATAGCAGTGTCAGTACATGTTAGCCAAGTGTTTTATACTGAATAGCAGTGTCAGTACTTGTTAGCCATAGTAGCCAAGTGTGTTATACTGAATAGCAGTGTCAGTACTTGCTAGCCATAGTAGCCAAGTGTGTTATACTGAATAGCAGTGTCAGTACTTGCTAGCCAAGTGTGTTATACTGAATAGCAGTGTCAGTACTTGCTAGCCAAGTGTTTTATACTGAATAGCAGTGTCAGTACTTGCTAGCCAAGTGTTTTATACTGAATAGCAGTGTCAGTACTTGTTAGCCAAGTGTGTTATACTGAATAGCAGTGTCAGTACTTGCTAGCCAAGTGTTTTATACTGAATAGCAGTGTCAGTACTTGTTAGCCAAGTGTTTTATACTGAATAGCAGTGTCAGTACTTGTTAGCCAAGTGTTTTATACTGAATAGCAGTGTCAGTACTTGTTAGCCAAGTGTTTTATACTGAATAGCAGTGTCAGTACTTGCTAGCCAAGTGTTTTATACTGAATAGCAGTGTCAGTACTTGCTAGCCAAGTGTGTTATACTGAATAGCAGTGTCAGTACTTGCTAGCCAAGTGTTTTATACTGAATAGCAGTGTCAGTACTTGCTAGCCAAGTGTTTTATACTGAATAGCAGTGTCAGTACTTGCTAGCCAAGTGTTTTATACTGAATAGCAGTGTCAGTACTTGTTAGCCAAGTGTTTTATACTGAATAGCAGTGTCAGTACTTGCTAGCCAAGTGTTTTATACTGAATAGCAGTGTCAGTACTTGTTAGCCAAGTGTTTTATACTGAATAGCAGTGTCAGTACTTGTTAGCCAAGTGTTTTATACTGAATAGCAGTGTCAGTACTTGTTAGCCAAGTGTTTTATACTGAAGAGCAGTGTCAGTACTTGCTAGCCAAGTGTTTTATACTGAATAGCAGTGTCAGTACTTGCTAGCCAAGTGTTTTATACTGAATAGCAGTGTCAGTACTTGTTAGCCAAGTGTTTTATACTGAATAGCAGTGTCAGTACTTGCTAGCCAAGTGTTTTATACTGAATAGCAGTGTCAGTACTTGCTAGCCGAGTGTGTTATACTGAATAGCAGTGTCAGTACTTGCTAGCCGAGTGTTTTATACTGAATAGCAGTGTCAGTACTTGTTAGCCAAGTGTGTTATACTGAATAGCAGTGTCAGTACTTGCTAGCCAAGTGTTTTATACTGAATAGCAGTGTCAGTACTTGTTAGCCAAGTGTGTTATACTGAATAGCAGTGTCAGTACTTGCTAGCCAAGTGTTTTATACTGAATAGCAGTGTCAGTACTTGCTAGCCAAGTGTGTTATACTGAATAGCAGTGTCAGTACTTGCTAGCCAAGTGTTTTATACTGAATAGCAGTGTCAGTACATGCTAGCCAAGTGTTTTATACTGCATAGCAGTGTCAGTACTTGTTAGCCAAGTGTTTTATACTGAATAGCAGTGTCAGTACTTGCTAGCCAAGTGTGTTATACTGAATAGCAGTGTCAGTACTTGCTAGCCAAGTGTTTTATACTGAATAGCAGTGTCAGTACTTGTTAGCCAAGTGTTTTATACTGAATAGCAGTGTCAGTACTTGTTAGCCAAGTGTTTTATACTGAATAGCAGTGTCAGTACTTGTTAGCCATAGTAGCCAAGTGTGTTATACTGAATAGCAGTGTCAGTACTTGCTAGCCATAGTAGCCAAGTGTGTTATACTGAATAGCAGTGTCAGTACTTGCTAGCCAAGTGTTTAATACTGAATAGTAGTGTCAGTACTTGCTAGCCAAGTGTGTTATACTGAATAGCTGTGTCAGTACTTGCTAGCCGTTTTCCAACCCAAAATTCTATCTTCTTGGCAAAAATTTTGTTATAATCCCTGGATGATCCTTCTGTAAAAGAAATATATGACTGAGTCTTGATAAAGGTCTCTTTGTGACCGAAACAAGTTGAGTGGTAAGCACAATTTAATTTTCTATTGATCTAAAAACAATCTACACCATCATATTTTTCTTTTACAGAAGGATCATCCAGGGATCCATGTTTTTAACTTATTTGTGTACTCAATAAATTGTTTATTGTAATCGTTTGATAATATTGCATTTGGTCCAGACCCAGCCTTCGTATAGTTGGCGCTTTGCTATACCTTATTAGACATGAAAATATGAATATTTAATATTACAATGTTCCTTAAGAAATGGAATATGTTCTATTTATTCATAATGACATTTTTCTACATATAGCTGTTTAAATGAAATATATATTTATATCTATATACAAGCTCAGGTGTGCTCATGACAGTGTAATGGAGTTGTGTATATAAAGCCAGACTCAGGTGTGCTCATGACAGTGTAATAGAGTTGTGTATATAAAGTCAGACTCAGGTGTACACATGACAGTGTAATGGAGTTGTGTATATAAAGCCAAGCTTAGGTGTGCTCATGACAGTGTAATAGAGTTGTCTATATAAAGCCAGGCTCAGGTGTACTCATGACAGTGTAATGGAGTTGTGTATATAAAGCCAGGCTCAGGTGTACTCATGACAGTGTAATGGAGTTGTGTATATAAAGCCAGACTCAGGTGTACTCATGACAGTGTAATGGAGTTGTGTATATAAAGCCAGACTCAGGTGTACACATGACAGTGTAATGGAGTTGTGTATATAAAGCCAGACTCAAGTGTACACATGACAGGGCAATAGTGTTGCGTATATAAAGCCAAGCTCAGGTGTACACATGACAGTGTAATTCAGTTATGTATATAAATCCAGACTCAGGTGTACACATGACAGTGTAATGGAGTTGTGTATATAAATCCAGACTCAGGTGTACACATGACAGTGTAATGGAGTTGTGTATATAAAGCCAGACTCAGGTGTACACATACCAGGGTAATGGAGTTGTGTATATAAAGCCAGACTCAGGTGTACACATGACAGTGTAATGGAGTTGTGTAAATAAAGCCAGGCTCAGGTGTGCACATGACAGTGTAATGGAGTTGTGTATATAAAGCCAGACTCAGGTGTACGCATGACAGTGTACTGGAGTTGTGTATATAAAGCCAGGCTCAGGTGTGCTCATGACAGTGTAATGGAGTTGTGTATATAAAGCCAGACTCAGGTGTACACATACCAGGGTAATGGAGTTGTGTATATAAAGCCAGACTCAGGTGTACTAATGACAGTGTAATGGAGTTGTGTATATAAAGCCAGACTCAGGTGTACACATGACAATGTAATGGAGTTGTCTATATAAAGCCAGGCTCAGGTGTACACATGACAGTGTAATGGAGTTGTCTATATAAAGCCAGGCTCAGGTGTACACATGACAGTGTAATGGAGTTGTGTATATAAAGCCAGACTCAGGTGTACTAATGACAGTGTAATGGAGTTGTGTATATAAAGCCAGACTCAGGTGTGCTCATGACAGTGTAATGGAGTTGTGTATATAAAGCCAGACTCAGGTGTACACATGACAGTGTAACGCAGTTATGTATATAAATCCAGACTCAGGTGTACTCATGACAGTGTAATGGAGTTGTGTAAATAAAGCCAGGCTCAGGTGTGCACATGACAGTGTAATGGAGTTGTGTATATAAAGCCAGACTCGGGTGTACACATGACAGTATAATGGAGTTGTGTATATAAAGCCAGACTCGGGTGTACAGGGAGTGCAGAATTATTAGGCAAATGAGTATTTTGACCACATCATCCTCTTTATGCATGTTGTCTTACTCCAAGCTGTATAGGCTCGAAAGCCTACTACCAATTAAGCATATTAGGTGATGTGCATCTCTGTTATGAGAAGGGGTGTGGTCTAATGACATCAACACCTTATATCAGGTGTGCATAATTATTAGGCAACTTCCTTTCCTTTGGCAAAATGGGTCAAAAGAAGGACTTGACAGGCTCAGAAAAGTCAAAAATAGTGAGATATCTTGCAGAGGGATGCAGCACTCTTAAAATTGCAAAGCTTCTGAAGCGTGATGATCGAACAATCAAGCGTTTCATTCAAAATAGTCAACAGGGTCGCAAGAAGCGTGTGGAAAAACCAAGGCGCAAAATAACTGCCCATGAACTGAGAAAAGTCAAGCGTGCAGCTGCCAAGATGCCACTTGCCACCAGTTTGGCCATATTTCAGAGCTGCAACATCACTGGAGTGCCCAAAAGCACAAGGTGTGCAATACTCAGAGACATGGCCAAGGTAAGAAAGGCTGAAAGATGACCACCACTGAACAAGACACACAAGCTGAAACGTCAAGACTGGGCCAAGAAATATCTCAAGACTGATTTTTCTAAGGTTTTATGGACTGATGAAATGAGAGTGAGTCTTGATGGGCCAGATGGATGGGCCCGTGGCTGGATTGGTAAAGGGCAGAGAGCTCCAGTCCGACTCAGACGCCAGCAAGGTGGAGGTGGAGTACTGGTTTGGGCTGGTATCATCAAAGATGAGCTTGTGGGGCCTTTTCGGGTTGAGGATGGAGTCAAGCTCAACTACCAGTCCTACTGCCAGTTTCTGGAAGACACCTTCTTCAAGCAGTGGTACAGGAAGAAGTCTGCATCCTTCAAGAAAAACATGATTTTCATGCAGGACAATGCTCCATCACACGCGTCCAAGTACTCCACAGCGTGGCTGGCAAGAAAGGGTATAAAAGAAGAAAATCTAATGACATGGCCTCCTTGTTCACATGATCTGAACCCCATTGAGAACCTGTGGTCCATCATCAAATGTGAGATTTACAAGGAGGGAAAACAGTACACCTCTCTGAACAGTGTCTGGGAGGCTGTGGTTGCTGCTGCACGCAATGTTGATGGTGAACAGATCAAAACACTGACAGAATCCATGGATGGCAGGCTTTTGAGTGTCCTTGCAAAGAAAGGTCACTGATTTGTTTTTGTTTTGTTTTTGAATGTCAGAAATGTATATTTGTGAATGTTGAGATGTTATATTGATTTCGCTGGCAAAAAAAAATAATTGAAATGGGTATATATTTGTTTTTTGTTAAGTTGCCTAATAATTATGCACAGTAATAGTCACCTGCACACACAGATATCCCCCTAAAATAGCTAAAACTAAAAACAAACTAAAAACTACTTCCAAAAATATTCAGCTTTGATATTAATGAGTTTTTTGGGTTCATTGAGAACATGGTTGTTGTTCAATAATAAAATTAATCCTCAAAAATACAACTTGCCTAATAATTCTGCACTCCCTGTACTCATGACAGTGTAATGGAGTTGTGTATATAAAGCCAGACTCAGGTGTACACATGACAGTGTAATGGAGTTGTGTATGTAAAGCCAGACTCAGGTGTACACATGACAGTGTAATGGAGTTGTGTATATAAAGCCAGACTCAGGTGTACACATACCAGGGTAATGGAGTTGTGTATATAAAGCCAGACTCAGGTGTACTAATGACAGTGTAATGGAGTTGTGTATATAAAGCCAGACTCAGGTGTACACATGACAGTGCAATGGAGTTGTGTATATAAAGCCAGACTCAGGTGTACACATACCAGGGTAATGGAGTTGTGTATATAAAGCCAGACTCAGGTGTACACATGACAGTGTAATGGAGTTGTGTATATAAATCCAGACTCAGGTGTACACATGACAGTGTAATGGAGTTGTGTATATAAAGCCAGACTCAGGTGTACACATGACAGTGTAATGGAGTTGTCTATATAAAGCCAGACTCAGGTGTACACATGACAGTGTAATGGAGTTGTGTATATAAAGCCAAGCTCAGGTGTACTAATGACAGTGTAATGGAGTTGTGTATATAAAGCCAAGCTCAGGTGTACTAATGACAGTGTAATGGAGTTGTGTATATAAAGCCAGACTCAGGTGTACACATGACAGTGTAATGGAGTTGTGTATATAAAGCCAGACTCAGGTGTACACATACCAGGGTAATGGAGTTGTGTTTATAAAGCCAGGCTCAGGTGTACTCATGACAGTGTAATGGAGTTGTGTATATAAAGCCAGACTCAGGTGTACTAATGACAGTGTAATGGAGTTGTGTATATAAAGCCAGACTCAGGTGTACACATGACAGTGTAATGGAGTTGTGTATATAAAGCCAGACTCAGGTGTACACATACCAGGGTAATGGAGTTGTGTATATAAAGCCAGACTCAGGTGTACACATGACAGTGTAATGGAGTTGTATATATAAATCCAGACTCAGGTGTACACATGACAGTGTAATGGAGTTGTGTATATAAAGCCAGGCTCAGGTGTGCACATGACGGTGTAATGGTGTTGTATATATAAATCCAGACTCAGGTGTACACATGACAGTGTAATGGAGTTGTGTATATAAAGCCAGACTCAGGTGTACACATGACAGTGTAATGGAGTTGTCTATATAAAGCCAGACTCAGGTGTACACATGACAGTGTAATGGAGTTGTGTATAAAGCCAGGCTCAGGTGTACACATGACAGGGTAATGGAGTTGTGTATATAAAGCCAGACTCAGGTGTACACATGACAGTGTAATGGAGTTGTCTATATAAAGCCAGACTCAGGTGTACACATGACAGTGTAATGGAGTTGTGTATATAAAGCCAAGCTCAGGTGTACTAATGACAGTGTAATGGAGTTGTGTATATAAAGCCAGGCTCAGGTGTACTCATGACAGTGTAATGGAGTTGTCTATATAAAGCCAGGCTCAGGTGTACACATGACAGTGTAATGGAGTTGTGTATATAAAGCCAAGCTCAGGTGTACTAATGACAGTGTAATGGAGTTGTGTATATAAAGCCAGACTCAGGTGTACACATGACAGGGTAATGGAGTTGTGTATATAAAGCCAGGCTCAGGTGTACACATGACAGTGTAATGCAGTTGTGTATATAAAGCCAGGCTCAGGTGTACACATGACAGTGTAATGGAGTTGTGTATATAAAGCCAGGCTCAGGTGTACACATGACAGTGTAATAGAGTTGTGTATATAAAGCCAGGCTCAGATGTGCTCATGACAGGGTAATGGAGTTGTGTATATAAAGCCAGGCTCAGGTGTACACATGACAGTGTAATGGAGTTGTGTATATAAAGCCAAGCTCAGGTGTACTAATGACAGTGCAATGGAGTTGTCTATATAAAGCCAGACTCAGGTGTACACATGACAGTGTAATAGAGTTGTGTATATAAAGCCAGACTCAGGTGTACACATGACAGTGTAATGGAGTTGTGTATATAAAGCCAGGCTCAGGTGTACACATGACAGTGTAATGGTGTTGTGTATATAAAGCCAAGCTCAGGTGTACACATGACAGTGTAATGGTGTTGTGTATATAAAGCCAAGCTCAGGTGTACACATGACAGTGTAATGGAGTTGTGTATATAAAGCCAAGCTCAGGTGTACTAATGACAGTGTAATAGAGTTGTGTATATAAAGCCAGGCTCAGATGTGCTCATGACAGGGTAATGGAGTTGTGTATATAAAGCCAGGCTCAGGTGTACACATGACAGTGTAATGCAGTTGTGTATATAAAGCCAGGCTCAGGTGTACACATGACAGTGTAATAGAGTTGTGTATATAAAGCCAGGCTCAGATGTGCTCATGACAGGGTAATGGAGTTGTGTATATAAAGCCAAGCTCAGGTGTACTCATGAAAGTGTAATGGAGTTATGTATATAAAGCCAGGCTCAGGTGTACACATGACAGTGTAATGCAATTAATGTATATTAATCCAGACTCAGGTGTACACATGACAGTGTAATGGAGTTGTGTATATAAAGTCAGGCTCAGGTGTACACATGACAGTGTAATGGTGTTGTGTATATAAAGCCAGACTCAGGTGTACACATGACAGTGTAATGGAGTTGTGTATATAAAGCCAGACTCAGGTGTACTCATGACAGTGTAATGGAGTTGTGTATATAAAGCCAGACTCAGGTGTGCTCATGACAGTGTAATGGAGTTGTGTATATAAAGCCAGACTCAGGTGTACACATGACAGTTTAATGGAGTTGTCTATATAAAGCCAGACTCAGGTGTACACATGACAGTGTAATGGAGTTGTGTATATAAAGCCAGACTCAGGTGTACTAATGACAGTGTAATGGAGTTGTGTATATAAAGCCAGACTCAGGTGTACACATGACAGTGTAATGGAGTTGTGTATATAAAGCCAGACTCAGGTGTACACATGACAGTGTAATGGAGTTGTGTATATAAAGCCAGACTCAGGTGTACGCTAGTTCAGTAATGTTATAAACACACTTGTACCTATAATACAGGTGTACGCTAGTTCAGTAATGTTATAAACACATCTATACCTATAATACAGGTGTACGCTAGTTCAGTAATGTTATAAACACATCTATACCTATAATACAGGTGTATGGTAGTTCAGTAATGTTATAAACACATCTGTACCTATAATACAGGTGTACACTAGTTCAGTAATGTTATAAATACATCTGTACCTATAATACAGGTGTACGCTAGTTCAGTAATGTTATAAACACATTTGTATCTATAATACAGGTGTACACTAGTTCAGTAATATTATAAACACATCTATACCTATAATACAGGTGTACGCTAGTTCAGTAATGTTATAAACACACTTGAACCTATAATACAGGTGTACGCTAGTTCAGTAATATTATAAACACACTTGTACCTATAATACAGGTGTACGCTAGTTCAGTAATGTTATAAACACATCTATACCTATAATACAGGTGTACGCTAGTTCAGTAATGTTATAAACACATTTGTACCTATAATACAGGTGTACACTAGTTCAGTAATATTATAAACACACTTGTACCTATAATACAGGTGTACGCTAGTTCAGTAATGTTATAAACACATTTGTACCTATAATACAGGTGTACGCTAGTTCAGTAATGTTATAAACACATCTATACCTATAATACAGGTGTACGCTAGTTCAGTAATGTTATAAACACATTTGTACCTATAATACAGGTGTACGCTAGTTCAGTAATGTTATAAACACATTTGTACCTATAATACAGGTGTACGCTAGTTCAGTAATGTTATAAACACATCTGTACCTATAATACAGGTGTACACTAGTTCAGTAATTTTATAAACACATCTGTACGCTAGTTCAGTAATGTTATAAACACACTTGTACCTATAATACAGCTGTACGCTAGTTCAGTAATGTTATAAACACATCTGTACGCTAGTTCAGTAATGTTATAAACACATCTGTAAGCTAGTTCAGTAATGCTATAAACACATCTGTACGCTAGTTCAGTAATGTTATAAACACATCTGTAAGCTAGTTCAGTAATGTTAAACACATCTGTACGCTAGTTCAGTAATGTTATAAACACATCTGTACGCTAGTTCAGTAATGTTATAAACACATCTGTACCTATAATACAGGTGTACGCTAGTTCAGTAATGTTATAAACACATCTGTACCTATAATACAGGTGTACGCTAGTTCAGTAATGTTATAAACACATCTGTACGCTAGTTCAGTAATGTTATAAACAC
This sequence comes from Bombina bombina, assembly GCF_027579735.1. Taxonomy (NCBI): domain Eukaryota; kingdom Metazoa; phylum Chordata; class Amphibia; order Anura; family Bombinatoridae; genus Bombina; species Bombina bombina. The sequence continues at coordinate 1,148,177,632 of NC_069503.1, read as the reverse complement.
ATCTGTACCTATAATACAGGTGTACGCTAGTTCAGTAATTTTATAAACACACCTGTACGCTAGTTCAGTAATGTTATAAACACATCTGTACGCTAGTTCAGTAATGTTATAAACACATCTGTACCTATAATACAGGTGTACGCTAGTTCAGTAATGTTATAAACACATCTGTACCTATAATACAGGTGTACGCTAGTTCAGTAATGTTATAAACACATCTGTACGCTAGTTCAGTAATGTTATAAACACATCTGTACCTATAATACAGGTGTACGCTAGTTCAGTAATGTTATAAACACATCTGTACGCTAGTTCAGTAATGTTATAAACACATCTGTACGCTAGTTCAGTAATGTTATAAACACATCTGTACCTATAATACAGGTGTACGCTAGTTCAGTAATGTTATAAACACATCTGTACCTATAATACAGGTGTACGCTAGTTCAGTAATGTTATAAACACACCTGTACGCTAGTTCAGTAATGTTATAAACACATCTGTACCTATAATACAGGTGTACGCTAGTTCAGTAATGTTATAAACACATCTATACCTATAATACAGGTGTATGGTAGTTCAGTAATGTTATAAACACATCTATACCTATAATACAGGTGTACGCTAGTTCAGTAATGTTATAAACACATCTGTACGCTAGTTCAGTAATGTTATAAACACATCTGTACCTATAATACAGGTGTACGCTAGTTCAGTAATGTTATAAACACATCTGTACGCTAGTTCAGTAATGTTATAAACACATCTGTACGCTAGTTCAGTAATGTTATAAACACATCTGTACCTATAATACAGGTGTACGCTAGTTCAGTAATGTTATAAACACATCTGTACCTATAATACAGGTGTACGCTAGTTCAGTAATGTTATAAACACACCTGTACGCTAGTTCAGTAATGTTATAAACACATCTGTACCTATAATACAGGTGTACGCTAGTTCAGTAATGTTATAAACACATCTGTACGCTAGTTCAGTAATGTGTTATAAAACAAGAAGTAAAATAGCAGTAGTGTCAGGGTTGGTACAACGTACTATAATAGTGTAAATAACTCGGCAGGTCACACGAGTACACAGTATGATGTTGCAGTGATGCACAGGAAGTCCGTAGAGCACATTTAGTGTGTGGCCTGAGCTTGGTGCCTATAACCAGCTTGTCATTAGCAAGTTACTAAGAAATGTCTCAGGACACTGATCCCCTCCCAGCTGGTGAAATTACAGCTGTGTGTGCTGTGTTAGGTTCTCATTATCAGCCTGCACCCTCCTGGCTGCTAGCCACAAATATCTGGCACAGACAGGAGCACAGGACCCATAAACCCTTGCGCTGCCGAGGCTGGCGTTGTGACATGCTGGGATAGTTTAGGCTGGCTGTTTACATTAACATGCACTGGAAGACAGCAAGGAGCGAGCGAGAGGACTCTCCTGTGTATAAAGGAGGGAAGACGAGAGAGAAATAGAGAGAATAATGAATTAGACACAGAGAATGAATAAAGAGACAGAAAGAACAAAAGATAAAGAGATACAGAAACACAGATGATTCAAGCAATACAGAAATAGAAGACCGCTAGAGCTAGCGAGCAAAATATAGATAACTACAAGAGGCTAGATTACGAGTGGAGTGCTAACTGGTGCACGGGTGCATTATCAGATTTATCACGGCTCTTTGTGCACGCCGGAAGTATTGAGCGTATTAAATAAAGTAAAGTAAATGCATTCGCATAAGCACAATTGAATTTAACGTGCGTTGGGATAGCGCGACTTCAGAGCTCTGGTTAACTGTTACGCTCACCAAAAAAAGTGTCATCAAAATTACATTACAAAGTACAGTTACTCTCACAACACTGTCTGATAAAAAAATAATAACTAAAAAATGTCTCAGTTAAAGCTGCAAAGGGCTTTAACATAGAGATACACATACACATATACATGTCTAAAGATGTACGTATAGTGTATATATATATATATAGTTATGTGTGTATCTATATGTACGTATAGTGTATATATATATAGTTATGTGTGTATCTATATGTACGTATAGTGTATATATATATATATATATATATATATTTATGTGTGTATATATATGTACGTATAGTGTATATATATATATTTATGTGTGTATGTATATGTACGTATAGTGTATATATATATATAGTTATGTGTGTATGTATATGTACGTATAGTGTATATATATATATTTATGTGTGTATATATATGTACGTATAGTGTATATATATATATTTATGTGTGTATGTATATGTACGTATAGTGTATATATATATATTTATGTGTGTATGTATATGTACGTATAGTGTATATATATATATTTATGTGTGTATGTATATGTACGTATAGTGTATATATATATATTTATGTGTGTATGTATATGTACGTATAGTGTATATATATATATTTATGTGTGTATGTATGTATATGTACGTATAGTGTATATATATATATTTATGTGTGTATCTATATGTATGTATAGTGTATATATATATATATATAGTTATGTGTGTATGTATATGTACGTATAGTGTATATATATATATATATTTATGTGTGTATATATATGTACGTATAGTGTATATATATATATATTTATGTGTGTATGTATATGTACGTATAGTGTATATATATATATTTATGTGTGTATGTATATGTACGTATAGTGTATATATATATATTTATGTGTGTATGTATATGTACGTATAGTGTATATATATATATTTATGTGTGTATATATATGTACGTATAGTGTATATATATATATTTATGTGTGTATATATATGTACGTATAGTGTATATATATATTTATGTGTGTATGTATATGTACGTATAGTGTATATATATATATTTATGTGTGTATGTATATGTACGTATAGTGTATATATATATTTATGTGTGTATGTATATGTACGTATAGTGTATATATATATATTTATGTGTGTATGTATATGTACGTATAGTGTATATATACATATTTATGTGTGTATGTATATGTACGTATAGTGTATATATATATATATTTATGTGTGTATGTATATGTACGTATAGTGTATATATATATATTTATGTGTGTATGTATATGTACGTATAGTGTATATATATATATTTATGTGTGTATGTATATGTACGTATAGTGTGTATATATATATATTTATGTGTGTATGTATATGTACGTATAGTGTATATATATATATTTATGTGTGTATGTATATGTACGTATAGTGTATATATATATATATATATATATATATTTATGTGTGTATAAATATGTACGTATAGTGTATAAATATATATTTATGTGTGTATGTATATGTACGTATAGTGTATATATATATATTTATGTGTGTATGTATATGTACGTATAGTGTATATATATATATTTATGTGTGTATGTATATGTACGTATAGTGTATATATATATATATATATTTATGTGTGTATATATATGTACGTATAGTGTATATATATATATTTATGTGTGTATATATATGTACGTATAGTGTATATATATATTTATGTGTGTATGTATATGTACGTATAGTGTATATATATATATTTATGTGTGTATGTATATGTACGTATAGTGTATATATATATTTATGTGTGTATGTATATGTACGTATAGTGTATATATATATATTTATGTGTGTATGTATATGTACGTATAGTGTATATATATATATTTATGTGTGTATGTATATGTACGTATAGTGTATATATATATATTTATGTGTGTATGTATATGTACGTATAGTGTATATATATATATTTATGTGTGTATGTATATGTACGTATAGTGTATATATATATATTTATGTGTGTATGTATATGTACGTAGTGTATATATATATATATTTATGTGTGTATGTATATGTACGTATAGTGTATATATATATATTTATGTGTGTATGTATATGTACGTATAGTGTATATATATATTTATGTGTGTATGTATATGTACGTATAGTGTATATATATATTTATGTGTGTATCTATATGTACGTATAGTGTATATATATATATATTTATGTGTGTATCTATATGTACGTATAGTGTATATATATATATTTATGTGTGTATATATATATGTACGTATAGTGTATATATATATTTATGTGTGTATGTATATGTACGTATAGTGTATATATATATTTATGTGTGTATGTATATGTACGTATAGTGTATATATATATTTATGTGTGTATATATATATGTACGTATAGTGTATATATATATATTTATGTGTGTATATATATATGTACGTATAGTGTATATATATATATTTATGTGTGTATATATATATGTACGTATAGTGTATATATATATTTATGTGTGTATCTATATGTACGTATAGTGTATATATATATATTTATGTGTGTATATATATATGTACGTATAGTGTATATATATATTTATGTGTGTATGTATATGTACGTATAGTGTATATATATATTTATGTGTGTATGTATATGTACGTATAGTGTATATATATATTTATGTGTGTATGTATATGTACGTATAGTGTATATATATATATTTATGTGTGTATCTATATGTATGTATAGTGTATATATATATATATATAGTTATGTGTGTATGTATATGTACGTATAGTGTATATATATATATATATTTATGTGTGTATATATATGTACGTATAGTGTATATATATATATATTTATGTGTGTATGTATATGTACGTATAGTGTATATATATATATTTATGTGTGTATGTATATGTACGTATAGTGTATATATATATATTTATGTGTGTATGTATATGTACGTATAGTGTATATATATATATTTATGTGTGTATATATATGTACGTATAGTGTATATATATATATTTATGTGTGTATATATATGTACGTATAGTGTATATATATATTTATGTGTGTATGTATATGTACGTATAGTGTATATATATATATTTATGTGTGTATGTATATGTACGTATAGTGTATATATATATTTATGTGTGTATGTATATGTACGTATAGTGTATATATATATATTTATGTGTGTATGTATATGTACGTATAGTGTATATATATATATTTATGTGTGTATGTATATGTACGTATAGTGTATATATATATATATTTATGTGTGTATGTATATGTACGTATAGTGTATATATATATATTTATGTGTGTATGTATATGTACGTATAGTGTATATATATATATTTATGTGTGTATGTATATGTACGTATAGTGTGTATATATATATATTTATGTGTGTATGTATATGTACGTATAGTGTATATATATATATTTATGTGTGTATGTATATGTACGTATAGTGTATATATATATATATATATATTTATGTGTGTATATATATGTACGTATAGTGTATATATATATATTTATGTGTGTATGTATATGTACGTATAGTGTATATATATATATTTATGTGTGTATGTATATGTACGTATAGTGTATATATATATATTTATGTGTGTATGTATATGTACGTATAGTGTATATATATATATATATATTTATGTGTGTATATATATGTACGTATAGTGTATATATATATATTTATGTGTGTATATATATGTACGTATAGTGTATATATATATTTATGTGTGTATGTATATGTACGTATAGTGTATATATATATATTTATGTGTGTATGTATATGTACGTATAGTGTATATATATATTTATGTGTGTATGTATATGTACGTATAGTGTATATATATATATTTATGTGTGTATGTATATGTACGTATAGTGTATATATATATATTTATGTGTGTATGTATATGTACGTATAGTGTATATATATATATATATTTATGTGTGTATGTATATGTACGTATAGTGTATATATATATATTTATGTGTGTATGTATATGTACGTATAGTGTATATATATATATTTATGTGTGTATGTATATGTACGTAGTGTATATATATATATTTATGTGTGTATGTATATGTACGTATAGTGTATATATATATATTTATGTGTGTATGTATATGTACGTATAGTGTATATATATATATATTTATGTGTGTATGTATATGTACGTATAGTGTATATATATATATATATTTATGTGTGTATATATATGTACGTATAGTGTATATATATATTTATGTGTGTATGTATATGTACGTATAGTGTATATATATATTTATGTGTGTATGTATATGTACGTATAGTGTATATATATATTTATGTGTGTATATATATATGTACGTATAGTGTATATATATATATTTATGTGTGTATGTATATGTACGTATAGTGTATATATATATATTTATGTGTGTATATATATGTACGTATAGTGTATATATATATATTTATGTGTGTATGTATATGTACGTATAGTGTATATATATATTTATGTGTGTATGTATATGTACGTATAGTGTATATATATATTTATGTGTGTATCTATATGTACGTATAGTGTATATATATATATTTATGTGTGTATCTATATGTACGTATAGTGTATATATATATATTTATGTGTGTATATATATATGTACGTATAGTGTATATATATATTTATGTGTGTATGTATATGTACGTATAGTGTATATATATATTTATGTGTGTATGTATATGTACGTATAGTGTATATATATATTTATGTGTGTATATATATATGTACGTATAGTGTATATATATATATTTATGTGTGTATATATATATGTACGTATAGTGTATATATATATATTTATGTGTGTATATATATATGTACGTATAGTGTATATATATATTTATGTGTGTATCTATATGTACGTATAGTGTATATATATATATTTATGTGTGTATATATATATGTACGTATAGTGTATATATATATTTATGTGTGTATGTATATGTACGTATAGTGTATATATATATTTATGTGTGTATGTATATATTTATGTGTGTATGTATATGTACGTATAGTGTATATATATATATATTTATGTGTGTATATATATATATGTACGTATAGTGTATATATATATTTATGTGTGTATGTATATGTACGTATAGTGTATATATATATATATTTATGTGTGTATATATATGTACGTATAGTGTATATATATATTTATGTGTGTATGTATATGTACGTATAGTGTATATATATATTTATGTGTGTATGTATATGTACGTATAGTGTATATATATATATTTATGTGTGTATGTATATGTACGTATAGTGTATATATATATATATTTATGTGTGTATATATATGTACGTATAGTGTATATATATATATTTATGTGTGTATGTATATGTACGTATAGTGTATATATATATTTATGTGTGTATGTATATGTACGTATAGTGTATATATATATATTTATGTGTGTATGTATATGTACGTATAGTGTATATATATATTTATGTGTGTATGTATATGTACGTATAGTGTATATATATATTTATGTGTGTATGTATATGTACGTATAGTGTATATATATATATTTATGTGTGTATGTATATGTACGTATAGTGTATATATATATTTATGTGTGTATGTATATGTACGTATAGTGTATATATATATATTTATGTGTGTATCTATATGTACGTATAGTGTATATATATATATTTATGTGTGTATGTATATGTACGTATAGTGTATATATATATTTATGTGTGTATATATATGTACGTATAGTGTATATATATATATTTATGTGTGTATATATATGTACATATAGTGTATATATATATTTATGTGTGTATGTATATGTACGTATAGTGTATATATATATATTTATGTGTGTATATATATGTACGTATAGTGTATATATATATTTATGTGTGTATGTATATGTACGTATAGTGTATATATATATATATTTATGTGTGTATATATATGTACGTATAGTGTATATATATATATTTATGTGTGTATGTATATGTACGTATAGTGTATATATATATTTATGTGTGTATGTATATGTACGTATAGTGTATATATATATATTTATGTGTGTATGTATATGTACGTATAGTGTATATATATATTTATGTGTGTATGTATATGTACGTATAGTGTATATATATATTTATGTGTGTATGTATATGTACGTATAGTGTATATATATATATTTATGTGTGTATGTATATGTACGTATAGTGTATATATATATTTATGTGTGTATGTATATGTACGTATAGTGTATATATATATTTATGTGTGTATGTATATGTACGTATAGTGTATATATATATATTTATGTGTGTATGTATATGTACGTATAGTGTATATATATATTTATGTGTGTATGTATATGTACGTATAGTGTATATATATATATTTATGTGTGTATCTATATGTACGTATAGTGTATATATATATAGTTATGTGTGTATATATATATATGTACGTATAGTGTATATATATATAGTTATGTGTGTATCTATATGTACGTATAGTGTATATATATATTTATGTGTGTATGTATATGTACGTATAGTGTATATATATATATATTTATGTGTGTATGTATATGTACGTATAGTGTATATATATATTTATGTGTGTATATATATGTACGTATAGTGTATATATATATATATATTTATGTGTGTATGTATATGTACGTATAGTGTATATATATATTTATGTGTGTATGTATATGTACGTATAGTGAATATATATATTTATGTGTGTATGTATATGTACGTATAGTGTATATATATATTTATGTGTGTATGTATATGTACGTATAGTGTATATATATCCTCCATGTGTATCTGCACTCCCAATGTCATACAGTCGCCAACCAGGGTGCCAGATCAAATAATATTCATAGTATTCTTCAACATAGGACTGCACTCACTGGGTTTTACAGAAAAAATTATTTATTAGGTAACGTTTCGGAGTTCACAGACCCCTTCCTCCACCACCAAATCAAATGTGAATTGCGCCAAAACTAGGGTTGTCATGGTGACAACCCCTGTATACCTCAGTGTGACCTTACTACCAATACAGGCATTCATATATTTTACAAAATTGTATAATAAATGCATAAACTATCAGATATGCTAATTATTAAATATGTAAGTGGATCTAGGCAACCATATGTTCATACCTTAGTTGAATCATTACATTTAGAGGCATACAAATTCTAAAACATGTTATATTGATTTTAGACAAACACTGCTATGTGTTGCAAATTCAAATGTCACAATATATCACATTCAATCCCAATAACTATATATGTTATTACCAGTCAAAACAGACCTATACAATTCAAATGTCATATTGCAGCAAGTCCATATTATCATATACAATCTGTGGATTCATTCAAAATAAAGTATTGTACCTGTAGTTAGTTTACGTCAAATCGTATTATAACAGATTGGTGTGTGATAGTCTCTAGGAAAAAATCATCAATCCTATCTCAGATGTAGATGCGTTGCGTTTCAAAAAGTCATGTTCTTCCTAAAGAACAAATCAAGCTCCAAAAGCTCCTTGGAGGAACAATGTAGCGATCAGAAAAACAAAACCCTTTTAGTATCAAGCGCCAAGAGAAGCAGCTCCGGCGCCCGTACTGTTCCTTAGCCTAGCGCATGGCTAATTAGCATATACCAGTGACGTATGCGCGTGTGTATGCGTCGTCATGGTAACCTAGTTGCGGGCCTGAAAACAACACAAGTGTGCGCTCGTGCCAGCCCGTTGTCACATGTGTTAGCTGTGAACGAGGCTATATGTGGATGTCTCATATAGGGAGTCCCCTGCAGTCAGAGTGTGTATGTTGTTAGAGGTGGACAGCATATTGGGTAGTGTGTATAAATCTATACCACCACGGTTGGTCATTAATGTAAAAAAGAGGCTCCTAAGGGAAACCAGATTGTACATAAGAAGTACGCAAATGTCTCATGTCTGAGATAAGTAGCGTGCATTTCAAGAGGCCGTATACACTTCAATATTATGAAACCATCTAATATTTCAACATAAGCACCCCAACAGATACTGGTAGTTTCATACATTATTAACCGTGATCTACTGTCTAATATACTAGCCGTAGGGTTAAGCTACCTGTAGTGTCAAATAAGCAGAATAGAGGCTAATCAATGTCACATACATGCAAACTTATATAAGATAATATAGTATAATACCTTGTGCCTGGACTCCAACTTGTCCGTACAGTAGAACCTCAAATTTTATCATTGGTACACTGTTATAAGTGGCAATCAAAGTTACATCACAACATCACTAATGAATTTAGTAAGGATTTAGCAGCATAAAGTTGGTCCTTGTGATCCAATAGGACCCGTGTTAATACACCCAAAACAAAGTTCCAGTGTTACGTAGTTATGTATCTGTTCATAGACTAAAAAAGAAGCTGACCCTTAATTCATTCCAGGATCTTCCAAGGTACCGCATGAATACCAATATGCCATATGCTAATATGACCTGCTTCCATCAGTGTACAGCCACCCTATAGGCCCATAAAAAGACTCTTTAAGTAGGTCCCACCAAGTGTTTATCACACTAGGACATATGAAACTCACTGGTTAGTTAATCACCTACAATATGTCAAAGTATGGCCAAAGAAGTGTATTACCTGTACTCCGCTGGTCAAAAGTCCAGATCTTGCCTGTGTCCCACAATCGCGGGCGAAACTCACCAGGTGCATCATCACAGGAGCGGAAGGAATAATAGTCATTCTGCATTTTTATTAGAGGAAGCAGTGCCAGTCATTGGACATATTTAGTCCTTTAGGGTATAGGGTACCAAGTCTATTAATCCATCTAGCTTCCATCTGGAGTAAGGTAGTATCCCTGTCCCCACCCCGTTTGAGGGCCGGGACGTGGTCGATTAGGAGTAACCTTAGGTCTGTGACTTTATGTTTGGCCGTAAGGAAATGTCTTGACACAGGTTGGTCTGATGTCCCTTTATCCAAGGCGCTCCTTATGGCTGATCTATGATTAGCCATTCTCAGGCGTGCATTGTCTGTCGTTTTTTTCAACATAAAATTGGCCACAACAGCAACTCAAAAGATAGAGGACATGAGTGGTCGTGCAAGTGATATAATGTCTTATTGTATACTTCTGAGTCGTATGTGGAGGTCTGAAAACTTTACATGGGATCATACCACTGCATGTTGTGCATCCCAGGCATCTGTAGCAACCCTTCTTCTTTGTTTTCAGCCATTGCTGCTTCATATAGCATTGTTGTGGGTCTGTGGCCATGAGTAGATCCCTTAGGCTCCTTCCACGTCTATATCCCATAATGGGGGGATCCATATGTTCAAACGGTAAATTCGGGTCCGTCGCCAAGATCTCCCATCTGTTCCTGATGTTCTGGGCCATCCTGTCTTTACCTTTATTATAAGTGGTGGTAAAAATCAATCTCTCTTTCTTAGTTTGTTCCAGATGTTTAGACTGTTGGTTCTCTCGACTAGTAATCTCATCTATGACACTTTGTATAAGATCCAACTTGTATCCTCTTTGTAGGAACTTTTCAGTCATCATTTGTAGCTGTGTTTCACGATTGCTGGTTTCAGTGTTGTTTCTTAATACTCGGATCATCTGTGATTTTATGATTGCCTTTCTGGTATGAGGAGGATGGTTGCTGGATGCTTCAAGTATAGAATTTCGGTCCGTGGGTTTGGTGTAAAGAGTCGTGAACAGTTTGCCTTCCTTTTTATAGATTCTTAGATCCAGAAAGTCAATGCTCTTCAAATCATACTTCAACTCAAATTTAATTGGGGATTCAAGTGTGTTAAGATGTATCAGCCATTCTTTTAAAGATTCCTCTGTGCCTTGCCATATGAGGAAGACATTGTCAATGTATCTTTTGTAATGTCTTACTGTATCGATGTTGTACATATCTATGATATCCCGCTCATAGTGTTCCATGTACAAGTTAGCGTATGATGGGGCCATATTAGACCCCATTGCTGTCCCCATGAGTTGTTGGTAAAACGTATTTTCAAAACGGAAGTAATTTAGGGTTAAACATTTCTCCAGTAGATCAAGGATCAAAGAGAGCGGAGGTCCCACATATGGGAATCGTGTCAGTGCCAGTGCGACCGCCTTGAGTCCATCTGTGTGGGAGATGACAGTGTACAGACTTCTCACGTCCATAGTGACCAAAAGGTCATTGTTGTCAATTTTCTCCACAGTATTCAGTGTGGTGATGAGGTCACCTGAGTCCCTGATATACAAGTCCATCGACCTCACTAGTGGTTGTAGAATGGCATCCACAAAAATTGCTAAAGGTTGTAGCAAAGATCCCCTAGCTGACACGATTGGCCTCCCTGGGGGGTTCTTCTGGTCCTTGTGTATCTTGGGGAAGGTATATAGGATTGGATGAATCGGGTACACACTGTTGAGGAAATTGAATTAATCTGTGCTGATCCAGTTCAGACGTCTTGCTTCAGATAGTACAACGTCAATGTCCCTTTTAAAAGCGTTAGATGGATCTCGGGTAAGTTTTTTATAAGTTTCATGATCATCAAGTTGGCGAAGTATTTCCTTGCGGTATTGGTCATAGTTCATCACTATAATTGCTCCTCCCTTGTCCGCTGGGCGAATGACGATCTCAGTGTCATTGGATAAAGATTTGAGTGCCATTCTTTCAGATCTATTAAGGTTAGGTCTGTGTTTCATCTGTTCCGGTTCCTTACTGTCGTTGCCAATCATTCTGGTATAGGTTTTGATACTTGATCCACATGTTTTTGGTTCGAATTTGCTCTTTGGTTTAAAGCGTTGTATTTCTTTCTCCATGGGGATGTCTTTAAAGTGTTCTTTTAGTTTAAGGTTCCTTTGGAATCTATGTATATCCACAAAGTTTTCAAAATCATCATTTCTGTAGGTGGGGATGAATGTCAGACCCTTATTCAGTAGGCTAACTTCACCCTCATCCAAAGTCCTGTCACTCAGGTTGATTACAATATCCGGGTTAGTTACCTTGAGGGTAGGGGGGGTCTTCTGTCCACAATAGTTCCCCCTCCTCGGGTGCGGCCTCGACCTCTTGTGTTTGCGGATCTCGTGGTAACCCCTAAAAAAGGTGCTTGTGTTGTATTTGGTGTTTGATCCTGATACCGTTGTTCATTGCTACCAGCCTCATTGTCAGAGCCAGAGCTACTGTCAACTGTGTTGAGGTATCTAGATCGATAATGGCGTTGTCTTCTCTGTCTCTGTTGTCCTCCTTGGGTGCTCCCGTGGATCCATGCATAGATTCTCTTGTCTTTGTAATCATTGTCTACTGTGTACAGTTTCTGTTTTTTAAATGCCACTAGTTCCTTCTTGTATTCAGTTATCTGTTTAGAGATTTTATCCATCCAAGCTTCACCTGTGTCAGTCTGTAGTATCTGCAATTTAAGGGTGTTGAATTCTTTTAGTTCATCCTTCACAGTAGTTAAAATATTAGTGCATTCTTCAATTACTAACAAGATTAAATCCAGTGAGCATTTGTTCAGTATTTGGCACCACCGTAGGCAAAAGTTTTTATTGTTCCTTCCAATGGTTGGCTGATTCTAAGGGATCTACTCATGGCCACAGACCCACAACAATGCTATATGAAGCAGCAATGGCTGAAAACAAAGAAGAAGGGTTGCTACAGATGCCTGGGATGCACAGCATGCAGTGGTATGATCCCATGTAAAGTTTTCAGACATCCACATACGACTCAGAAGTATACAATAAGACATTATATCACTTGCACGACCACTCATGTCATCTATCTTTTGAGTTGCTGTTGTGGCCAATTTTATGTTGGAAAAACGACAGACAATGCACGCCTGAGAATGGCTAATCATAGATCAGCCATAAGGAGCGCCTTGGATAAAGGGACATCAGACCAACCTGTGTCAAGACATTTCCTTATGGCCAAACATAAAGTGACAGACCTAAGGTTCATCCTAATCGACCACGTCCCGGCCCTCAAACGGGGTGGGGACAGGGATACTACCTTACTCCAGATGGAAGCTAGATGGATTCATAGACTTGGTACCCTATACCCTAAAGGACTAAATATGTCCAATGACTGGCACTGCTTCCTCTATTAAAAATGCAGAATGACTATTATTCCTTCCGCTCCTGTGATGATGCACCTGGTGAGTTTCGCCCGCGATTGTGGGACACAGGCAAGATCTGGACTTTTGACAAGCGGAGTACAGGTAATACACTTCTTTGGCCATACTTTGACATATTGTAGGTGATTAACTAACCAGTGAGTTTCATATGTCCTAGTGTGATAAACACTTGGTGGGACCTACTTAAAGAGTCTTTTTATGGGCCTATAGGGTGGCTGTACACTGATGGAAGCAGGTCATATTAGCATATGGCATATTGGTATTCATGCGGTACCTTGGAAGATCCTGGAATGAATTAAGGGTCAGCTTCTTTTTTAGTCTATGAACAGATACATAACTACGTAACACTGGAACTTTGTTTTGGGTGTATTAACACGGGTCCTATTGGATCACAAGGACCAACTTTATGCTGCTAAATCCATACTAAATTCATTAGTGATGTTGTGATGTAACTTTAATTGCCACTTATAACAGTGTACCAATGATAAAATTTGAGGTTCTACTGTATGGACAAGTTGGAGTCCAGGCACAAGGTATTATACTATATTATCTTATATAAGTTTGCACGTATGTGACATTGATTAGCCTCTATTCTGCTTATTTGACACTACAGGTAGCTTAACCCTACGGCTAGTATATTAGACAGTAGATCACGGTTAATAATGTATGAAACTACCAGTATCTGTTGGGGTGCTTATATTGAAATATTAGATGGTTTCATAATATTGAAGTGTATACGGCCTCTTGAAATGCACGCTACTTATCTCAGACATGAGACATTTGCGTACTTCTTATGTACAATCTGGTTTCCCTTAGGAGCCTCTTTTTTACATTAATGACCAACCGTGGTGGTATAGATTTATACACACTACCCAATATGCTGTCCACCTCTAACAACATACACACTCTGACTGCAGGGGACTCCCTATATGAGACATCCACATATAGCCTCGTTCACAGCTAACACATGTGACAACGGGCTGGCACGAGCGCACACTAGTGTTGTTTTCAGGCCCGCAACTAGGTTACCATGACGACGCATACACACGCGCATACGTCACTGGTATATGCTAATTAGCCATGCGCTAGGCTAAGGAACAGTACGGGCGCCGGAGCTGCTTCTCTTGGCGCTTGATACTAAAAGGGTTTTGTTTTTCTGATCGCTACATTGTTCCCCCACGGAGCTTTTGGAGCTTGATTTGTTCTTTAGGAAGAACATGACTTTTTGAAACGCAACGCATCTACATCTGAGATAGGATTGATGATTTTTTCCTAGAGACTATCACACACCAATCTGTTATAATACGATTTGACGTAAACTAACTACAGGTACAATACTTTATTTTGAATGAATCCACAGATTGTATATGATAATATGGACTTGCTGCAATATGACATTTGAATTGTATAGGTCTGTTTTGACTGGTAATAACATATATAGTTATTGGGATTGAATGTGATATATTGTGACATTTGAATTTGCAACACATAGCAGTGTTTGTCTAAAAGCAATATAACATGTTTTAGAATTTGTATGCCTCTAAATGTAATGATTCAACTAAGGTATGAACATATGGTTGCCTAGATCCACTTACATATTTAATAATTAGCATATCTGATAGTTTATGCATTTATTATACAATTTTGTAAAATATATGAATGCCTGTATTGGTAGTAAGGTCACACTGAGGTATACAGGGGTTGTCACCATGACAACCCTAGTTTTGGCGCAATTCACATTTGATTTGGTGGTGGAGGAAGGGGTCTGTGAACTCCGAAACGTTACCTAATAAATAATTTTTTCTGTAAAACCCAGTGAGTGCAGTCCTATGTTGAAGAATACTATAGTGTATATATATATATATATATATTTGTGTGTGTATATATGTAAGTAGTGTATATATATGTATTTATATATATATATATATTTATGTGTGTATATATGTGTGTGTTTTACTGTACATATCTCACAATCCAATGTTCTTCACTTACAGAATAATGTTATTTTTATGCTAAACAAATATTAATATATAGTCCTTAGTGCTATGGACCATTTTTAATTGTTTTTTTTTTACATTTTAATAAGTTGTGATATGTACAAGATTTAAAAACTCTATAAGTATATATCTGTTATTTTAAGAGTGGACTAGATAGTTTTTCCATAACCTTATATATGGTTATTTACCACTGCGTATAGATATTTCAGATATTTAAAGGGACAGTAAAGTCATAATTAGACAGATCATACAATTTTAAACAACTTTCCAATTTACTTGTATTACTTAATTTGCTTCCTTCTCTTGTTATCCTTTGTTGAAAGGTTTATGGTTCTAGCTGCCAATTGGTGGCTGCAAATATATACCGATTGTCATTGGCTCACCCACGTGATCAGTTAGAAACCAGTTGTGCACTGCTGCTCCTTCAACAAATGATACCAAGAGAATGAGACACATTTTGATAATCTGTAGTGAATAGAAGAGAACAGAAGCGCCACATGGCCCAATATTGTAGGAAATCTTTTTAACTAAATATGTGATAAGTGCACTCACATATGCTATGACGCCCCTAGTGGTGTGGATGGAGCGGTCTGGGGTCAATAACAGTCACCCAGAAGACTGACTTCCAATGGATGTGCTGGGATCTGTAGAGAACAACACAAAGCACAAGAGGGGTGCCTATATGGCCTAGTATTGCTAATGTAAATAAATTAAATTCACTCACATTTGATGGAGGCACCTCCCTTGGTGCTACAGAAGCAGACTGGGATCAATATGGTCACCCAGTAGACTTAACACTGGCAAACAGTGGTCCAGTAGCAGATAGCAAATGAAAATAATGGATAACCAACAAGCAGCAAATGGTAAGCTGAGAAAACTTACTTTATTAAAATGTTAAAAAAGTTAGCAACGCGTTTCTCAG
>NC_069503.1:1148123152-1148155652 GCF_027579735.1 Bombina bombina | reverse complement strand
TGTGCCCATGTCTATTTCCGGTGGTACTATGGCTCAAACATCTTTGAGTAAATAAACAGGTCTACACTGAAGTTATTCTGTTAGAGATTTCTTATGACTAATATTGCGCAAATGACTCTTACATGGTTTATGGGTTGGTATTGGAATGTAAGATCTTGTCACCTATTAAGGTATCGTACATATGTGGTACATATCAGTATATTTAAATCTCCCTCTTCCATTCTATTCCCCCTGATAGAAGAATACATAAGGGAATATGGAAGATCACAGAGGGGAATAGATGAGTGTATGCGGCATTGTAGGGCCCTTAAGGACATAGAGATGAGGAGACCTAAGGGGTGCTAGTAAAGTACAGTCAAAATTGGGATAATGTATTACTAGACTCTGTGTAAAAGCTTGAATTTAGGGCTCATAAGTATATTAGGGTATACTACGGAGCATAGAGATATGAAGACATATAGGGTGCTAGTTGGGCTCTGTTGGAATAAGGGATGTGTGCTGCTAGACTCTTGGTTCCAATCTTTGTTGATACCGTGTGCTTACTCCATATGATCTTTTTATATATGGTAAATAGCCACTCATTCAATAGAGTCCATATACTATGGCTATAGACCGATGGTACTAATTTTTAGGGCACACCTGTCCCATGGTACATCTACATTATTCTATGTTGTCCACTTGTCGTGGGCTACCCCCATTCATCCTGGGTAGTACAGTTGTTTTGATAAAGCGTCCTAATGGGGTCTTGGGTGTATATATACTTAATAACCTCAATTATGAGAGGATTCAGTTGATTAGATATTGTCCTATGTAAGGGATTTGATAAATTATAGGTCACTCTGTATATTTCATAAAAGATCTTTTGGCTAGACTTATATCGGCATTTTGCAACTCGTCATTTTGATGATCTCAGGATATTGTCTATTTTAAATTCAATAAGTGGGAAAGGTCTTCCTTGTTATTAAGACCTTTGGGAAAAAGGCAATCTAACTCGAAGATCCATCTTGACTCTGATATCAGGAGTTGCTTTTCATAGTCCCCTTCCCTCCAATTGGGTTTTATTATTTGGATTCCATAAAAACTTAGATCTTTCAAATTGCCTTTATGTCGGAGTGCAAAATGCCTGTATAGGGCAGTCTCTGTGTTGCCATGTTCAATTTGTAATAGGTGTTCCCGAATCCTATCTTTCAGGCACCTCGATGTCTGGCCGACATACTGGAGGCCACAACTGCACTGTACTATGTAGATTACTCCCTTATTGCTGCATCTAATCAAATTTTTTATTACGTGTTTATTATTCGAGTAGTGAGAGAAGAAATGTCTAATCTTCAGGCCTCTCTTACATGCCTTGCAGCTGGGGCATGGGAAAAAGCCTTTGATGTGTTTGCCTGATACATCTCTCTCTTCTGCTGGTCTTAAGCGTGGAATACTTGGAGACAGTATAGTCTTAAGGTTATTCGATTTCCTGTAGATGAATCTAGGTCTATCCATGAGTGTCTCTCCTATAATGTCATCGTTCTTAAGTATATGCCAATGTCTTTCTAGAATTTTCTCTATAGTTCGCCTATTCTCACTGTACTGAGTGATAAAGGCGACGTCTATAGAGTTGGTGTTGTTTTCGATCACATTTTCCTTGTTCCTGTATTTAAGTAGTTCTTTGCGGTCTCTTCTTCTTACTTCTTCTATGTCCTTATTTAGTTTATCTTCTCCATATCCTCTTTCCAGAAATCGTGACTTAAGTTCTTTCGCCTGTGTTTCCCATAGGGTTGAATCCGAGCAGTTCTTCTTTAGTCTCAGTAACTGCCCCTTGGGTATGTTCTCCTTCCATCTTACGTGATGGCAGCTGTCCCTGTGGATGTAATTGTTACAATCCACGGGTTTGAAGTATGTGGAGGTCTTAAGTTTCCCATCTTCTACTGTTATTTTCAAATCCAAGAATGTGATTTCCGTACTGCTGATCTCATGGGTGAATTTCAGGTTGCAGATGTTATCATTCATGACACTGATGGTATGCTCGAGGTCTTCCTTGGATCCTTTCCATATTAAAAGGATGTCATCTATGTATCTATGATAGGAGACCAGGTCCGCACCGGCTGGGCAGGATTCCCAGAATATATGTTCCCACTTGCCCATATAAAGATTTGCATAGCTCGGCGCGAACCTGGTCCCCATAGCTGTACCGCACAGCTGTCTATAAAACTTCCCATCATGGTTAAAGTAGTTGTGTGTCAGAATAAAGTTGATTCCCTCTAAGATAAATCTCTTCTGGAGTTCCGGCACTGTATCATCCTTCCCTAGGAAGTATTCTATCGCCTCCCGACCTCCTTCATGCGGTATACTGGTGTACAAGGAGGTGACGTCACAGGTGACGAGTAGATAGTCTTCCATCCATTCTATGTTTTCCAATATGTTTAATACTTGTGTGGAATCTCTTATGTAGGATGGTAATTGTAACACATACTTCTGTAGATTCCTGTCTAGATATTCAGACAGATTGCTGGATAAAGACCCAATGCCTGATATGATGGGTCTTCCCGGGGGGTTGATGAGTGTCTTATGAATTTTGGGGAGGTAATAGAAGACAGGGGTGACAGGGTGTTTGATGTTAATATAACTGTGTTCTCTATTGTTAAGAATTCCGTTGTCGTGTGCCTCCCCTAATAAGCCTTCTAATTCATCCTTATACCCTCCTACGGGATTGTTTCTCAGGACCTCATAAGTCTCCTGGTCGGATAGAATCCTTCTGCATTCTGTACTGTAGTCCTCTTTGTTTAGGACCACAATCCCACCACCCTTATCCGCGGGTTTGATCACCAAGTCTTTGTTTTTCTCTAGTGTTCTGATAGTTTGCATCTGGCTTTTCGTGAGGTTGTGTTTGTACTTGTTCAATTGGTTTTGGCTAATGTTCTTCAGATCGCTGCATACTATGGTCTCAAAAGCTTCTATGGCGTTACCTTTGCTTTGGGTGGGGTAAAACGATTACCTGGGTTTGAGGTCAGAGTGCTGGTATGGATCTAAACCAGATTGTATGCTTGATCTTATTCCCAAGGGTCTTGTATTATGTTCTATCGGAGATTTCATGAAATGTCGCTTTAGCGTCAATTTCCTTACAAACTGTTTGATATTAACAAATGTATCGAATTTGTTGAGACTTTTGGAGGGTGCGAAGGAGAGTCCATAACCTAAAACTGAATTCTCCTGCTCTGTTAAAGTGGTAGTGCTGAGATTGAAAATCCCTTTGGGCGTATCTTTCTTCTCTGGACTTTTGGACTTTGGTTTTTGCTTGTTGGTGTTTATTCTCCTTCCGCCCCTCTTTCCTCTACGATTTTTCTTTTTTCCATAGGATGTTGGAAGTCGTCTGCATTGGAATTTTTTCTTTTTGTGGAAGTCCTTTCTAATTCCTTGGTTGTGATCTGATGTTCTTCTAAAAAATGATGTCCTGAAGTCGAGTTTGTAAGAGTGGTGCTGGGTTTCTCACTGATAACCCTGTTGACTGGTGTACTGATCGTGGGTCTCGGATCTTGTTGTATGGTCACCCGATTCTGTGGATCCATAGATTTCGGTTGGTTGCCATTGGGCATATTCCTATAACCTTGGTATTCCCTCCTACTGTAGTTATAGTTGTTGGAATGGTAATTCTGGTAATTCGGGTATTGTTGTTTGTTAAACCTGTTCGGTGTGTATGGTGTTTCCTCAGGTCTAGTATCGAACTGTCTTCTTTCATTTGGTCTGGTGTGGTCACTCCCATAGGTAGATCTGTCATAGTTCCTCCACCTTGGATAATGATCATATCCATATGTAAATTTCTCGTCTGGATTCCAGCGAGGGGAATGGAAGTTCTCCCTTTGATAAAATGGTCTATGGGAGATATGACTGTTCGACTCCCTATGGTTATGGAAATCGCCATTATAATTATTCCTCCTGTACATTGCCCCACTAGGCCGACGTGGATAGCCCCACTGGTTCCTGTGGTTGAACATATGCGGTGGTCTTTCTCTTCCCCACCTGAATTGGTTCTGATGTTGTCTATGTTCAAATTGGTTGTATCTTTCTCTTGGGGTGTCTTGTTCTTGTTCATAAACCTGATCCCCTCTATTCTGGAATCTTGGTTTCTGTCTACTCTTTTTATATGTGACCTTTGTCCACTCTTCGTCAGCGGGCGGTCTTTCCTCCAAATTACTTGGATGTGGGGCTTCTGTCTCTGTATCTTCAATGGCATGACCTTCATCACTGTTCCTAATAAGGTTGAGTTCTCTATTTAATTTCTTGCTTTTCTTGCTTATAATATCTTCTCTAATCTTGGAGACCCTCCTTTCCAAATTCTCTTTTTTCTCGATTACTTCTTTGGTGTCTATCGGATGACCCTCTGGTCCGATCAGGTCATCCTCATTGGTTTTAATCTCTATGTCTACTTGTTTTAGAATAGACTCTCTATGTTCAATAATAGCTTCCATGAGTGACCTTGATGCTCTTATGAGTATATCACACCATTGCTTGGTGAAGTCTGGGTTATCTGATTGGAATGCACACTCTTTCTTAATTATCAGCCCCTTCGGGATGATATTTAACTCCAGGCATTTTGTCAGAAAAGTTATTTCTGCCTTGTATTTGACTTCTTGTATTAATAATCTCTCTAGATTCTTAAACACAGAGGTAAAGTCTACTACACCCGGTCCAGTCTTAGTATTGGGCATGGATATACCATTGATCTCTAAGGTAATGTCTTGCCTAATAGATTTAGTTAAGTCCATCTCTGTCTATATTGGACTAGAGATAGTGAAATAAAGTGAATAGGGTAAAACTCACTAAAAACACTAGAAACACACTCACATACAAGCTGCTTATGAGAGATGGGGAGTACTTAGAATATCAGAGAATTATTCTCACAGCGCTAGAAGGACCTATAGCTCCTATCTAAAATGGGCCCCCAATGCCCACGGGAAGAGTACTAATAGAAGATAAGTTAAGAGTGGAGCGCCAACAAAGGCAAGGTCTAGTGTGTGTGTGAGGGGTGTGTTCACACTATCTTATATGGGGGCTATATCCCTGTGATTAACTACAAAGGTTAATAATGGTTATAAAATGATAAGGATAAAAGTAATAACACAATTTTAATACAAACACAAATTACATCACTAAACATGGATCCATGGTACATAAAAACATATATATATATATATATATATATATATATATATATATATATATATATATATTCATAAAAACAATTCTAAAAAACACAACACTTAAAAATAGATTTGAATACCAGGGGGAATGTGTCCCTCCAAGAGAAAGTTACGATATTGCTAGAACTAATATGGGTATGTAAATCGTAGAGGTGGTTAGACTCAACTACCCTCTATAACATTGGGTTCAGGGCTACCCAAAAATGGTTCAAATCACTGGTAGGTTGGTTCCTACTAGTCTGATATATGCAATATACAAATTGTACAGAAAAAATATATAAAAAATATGAGAAAATACAAATAAAAATTCACAACGTGGTGTGTATCATATGTGAAAAAAAGGGGAAAAAATGGTTATAAAAGAAGGTGATCACAGATTGTACTAGTGTGTACACAAACTAGTGTTGATCAAAAAATGATTCCAAAAAGTGATAACAAAAAATTCTTGAAAAATAAAACTATAAACCTGTGTGAAAAAAATATATATGTGTAAAAAAATAAGTGACAAATCACACAGTGAGTGATGTGTGAGATGGTGAGTGGAATGAAACTCAAATTAGTTCCAAATTAGTAATTTGAGTTTAATTTTATGACTTTTGGGACGTTTTCTAGGAATATATATTTGTTTCCTTATTGTATTTATTTGTATTTTGTACTTTTTTACACAAACTCTTTTTCCACTCACCATCTCACACATCACTCACTGTGTGATTTGTCACTTATTTTTTTACACATATATATTTTTTTCACACAGGTTTATAGTTTTATTTTTCAAGAATTTTTTGTTATCACTTTTTGGAATCATTTTTTGATCAACACTAGTTTGTGTACACACTAGTACAATCTGTGATCACCTTCTTTTATAACCATTTTTTCCCCTTTTTTTCACATATGATACACACCACGTTGTGAATTTTTATTTGTATTTTCTCATATTTTTATATATATTTTTTCTGCTTCTGTACAATTTGTATATTGCATATATCAGACTAGTAGGAACCAACCTACCAGTGATTTGAACCATTTTTGGGTAGCCCTGAACCCAATGTTATAGAGGGTAGTTGAGTCTAACCACCTCTACGATTTACATACCCATATTAGTTCTAGCAATATCGTAACTTTCTCTTGGAGGGACACATTCCCCCTGGTATTCAAACCTATATTTTAAGTGTTGTGTTTTTTAGAATTGTTTTTATGAATATATATATATATATATATATATATATATATATATATATATATATATATATATATATATATGTGTGTGTGTTTTTATGTACCATGGATCCATGTTTAGTGATGTAATTTGTGTTTGTATTAAAATTGTGTTATTACTTTTATCCTTATCATTTTATAACCATTATTAACCTTTGTAGTTAATCACAGGGATATAGCCCCCATATAAGATAGTGTGAACACACCCCTCACACACACACTAGACCTTGCCTTTGTTGGTGCTCCACTCTTAACTTATCTTCTATTAGTACTCTTCCCGTGGGCATTGGGGGCCCATTTTAGATAGGAGCTATAGGTCCTTCTAGCGCTGTGAGAATAATTCTCTGTATATATATATATATATATATATATATATATATATATATATATATATATATATATATATATATATAATTATTATACTTTATTTATGAAGCGCTCTCCATGGGTACAATTTATTTAAATAAATCAATGATATAAAAGAGACAGGAAAAATTTGACTTACAAATACAGGAGGAATAGAGGGCCTATTCCTGTGGGAACTTACAATCTAGATGGGTAGGAGGTTGAGAAACAGGAGGTGAGGACTGCAAGAGTGAGAAAGAAATTAATACAGAGTTAGATGATGGAAATATTAGGTAAGTTGAATTAATGTATTAATGAGTTGGGTGGCAGGCTTCTCTGAACAAAAAAGTCTTCAGGGGGCATTTAAAAGAAGAAAGATTGTGGCTCAGAAAAGGAAGAATTCTGGAAATATCGCTAGGTGGTTGCCACAGGATGAAGAAAGCGATTGGATGTGGGGGACGAAGGATAGATTTGAGTCAAGTGTAAATCTGAGGCAGTGGACTTGAGGCGATGGTGATGCCGTCGACAGGAATAGAAAAGTCAGAAGTCGGCATAGAGCTTGAGTGGGGGGGGGATAAGAAGGAGCTCAGTCTTGGACATGTTAAATCTTTAGGTGGCAAGAGGCCATCCAGGAAGAAATACCAGATAAGCAGTCGCTGACATGAGAAAAGATAGAGAGAGAAAGAGCAGGGGTGTAGAGGTAGATCTGGGTGCCATCAGCATGGAGGTGATATTTGAAGCCATAACTGTTGATAAGTTTACCCAGTGAAGAAGTATAAATGAAGAAGAGTAGAGGGCCCAGAACAGATCCTTGAGGTACTCCAACAGACAGAAGCATTGGAGAGGAGGAGTCCCCAGCAAGTCCTGTGAGAAAAAGAAGAGTGAATTCTAGAAAGAGCAGTGTCACAGAGGCCAAAAGAGCTAAGGGTCTGTAGGAGAACGGGGTGGTCAACTGTGTCGAAGGCAGTTGAGAGGTCAAGTAAGATAATTATAGAGTAGTGACCATTACTTATAGCAGAGAGATCATTAGGAACCTTGGTAAGGGTAGTCTCAGTTGAGTGTTTGTGGTGGTAACCAGATTGCAGGGGGTCAAGCAAGGTGTTGGAGAACAGGAAGTGGGTTAGGCGATTGTAAACTAGTTTTTCCAGGAGTTTTGATGTTAGTGAAAGCAGTGATTTGAGGCGGTAGCAATCAGGAGAATTAGGGTCAAAGGAGGTTTTTTTGAGAATGGGAGTGACCTTTGCATGTTTGAAAAAAGATGGGAATGAACCGCGAGAGATAGGTTAACGGGACACTGAACCCAAATTTGTTCTTTTGTGATTCAGATAGAGCATGAAATTTTAAGCAACTTTCTAATTTAGTCCTATTATCAAATTTTCTTCATTCTCTTGGTATCATTATTTGAAATGCAAGAATGTAAGTTTAGATGCCGGCCCATTTTTGTGAACAACCTGGGTTGTTCTTGCCGATTAGTGGATAAATTCATCCACCAATAAAAAAGTGCTGTCCATAGTCTGAATCAAAAAAAATCTTAGATGCCTTCTTTTTCAAATAAAGATAGCAAGAGAACGAAGAAAAATTGATAATATGAGTAAATTAGAAAGTTGGTTAAAATTGCATGCTCTATCTGAATCTCGAAAGAAAAAATTTGGGTTCAGTGTCCCTTTAAAGATGTGAGTAAGAGCAGGAGTGAGGATGGAAGACAGGGGGGGTATTAGATGGGAAGGGATAGGGTCGAGCGGGCAGGTAGTGAGGCATGAGGAAGATAGTAAAGAACAAACTTTATTCTCAGTGGCTGGATGGAAGATGCAGAGGAAGTAACTGGGCCTGGAGTTGTTAGATTGCAGGTTGGTGTTGGGAGATATATATCTATAGATAGATAGATAGATAGATATACCCTCTTCCTGCACTAGTATCTCTTATACCCTTTCCCTGCACTAGTGTCTCTTATACCCTTCTCCCTGCACTAGTGTCTCTTATACCCTCTCCCTGCACTAGTGTCTCTTATACCCTCTCCCTGCACTAGTGTCTCTTATACCCTCTCCCTGCACTAGTATCTTTTATACCCTCTCCTTGCACTAGTATCTCTTATACCCTCTCCCTGCACTAGTATCTCTTATACCCTCTCCCTGCACTAGTATCTCTTATACCCTCTTCCTGCACTAATATCTCTTATACCCTCCCCCCCTGCACTAGTATCTCTTATACCCTCCCCCCCCTGCACTAGTATCTCTTATACCCTCCCCCCTGCACTAGTATCTCTTATACCCTCCCCCCTGCACTAGTATCTCTTATACCCTCCCCCCCTGCACTATTATCTCTTATACCCTCCCCCCCTGCACTATTATCTCTTATACCCTCCCCCCTGCACTAGTATCTCTTATACCCTCCCCCCCCTGCACTAGTATCTCTTATACCCTCCCCCCCCTGCACTAGTATCTCTTATACACTCCCCCCCTGCACTAGTATCTCTTATACCCTCTCCCTGCAATAGTGTCTCTTATACCCTTTCCCTGCACTAGTGTCTCTTATACCCTCTCCCTGCACTAGTGTCTCTTATACCCTCTCCCTGCACTAGTGTCTCTTATACCCTCTCCCTGCACTAGTGTCTCTTATACCCTCTCCCTGCACTAGTATCTCTTATACCCTCTCCCTGCACTAGTATCTCTTATACCCTCTCCCTGCACTAGTATCTCTTATACCCTCTCCCTGCACTAGTATCTCTTATACCCTCTCCCTGCACTAGTATCTCTTATACCCTCTTCCTGCACTAATATCTCTTATACCCTCCCCCCCTGCACTAGTATCTCTTATACCCTCCCCCCTGCACTAGTATCTCTTATACCCTCCCCCCTGCACTATTATCTCTTATACCCTCCCCCCCTGCACTAGTATCTCTTATACCCTCCCCCCCTGCACTAGTATCTCTTATACCCTCCCCCCCTGCACTAGTATCTCTTATACCCTCCCCCCCCTGCACTAGTATCTCTTATACCCTCCCCCCTGCACTAGTATCTCTTATACCCTCCCCCCTGCACTAGTATCTCTAATATCCTCCCCCCCTGCACTAGTATCTCTTATATCCTCCCCCCTTGCACTAGTATCTCTTATACCCCCCCTGCACTAGTATCTCTTATACCCTCCCCCCTGCACTAGTATCTCTTATACCCTCCCCCCTGCACTAGTATCTTATACCCTCCCCCCTGCTGTTTTGTCTCTCACCTCCCCCTCACTATCATCTCTCACTGACATTTATTACCTTATTAGGTGTTAAATTCCTCCCATGTGGCAGATCCCATAAAGCTGCTTCCTTTATACTGAGGTTATTAGTTACATCTCTAATTCCATAACATTACTGCTCAGTTGTTTGTTAAATAGTGTGATGGCTGATTTGCCTGTCTGACTTGTTCTTCTCAAGAAATCATTGATGGGTGTAAAATCCCTAATTAATCCTGCTAATTGATAAACAGTCATTATCTGAACATAATATACGATTCCCTATTTAATGGTACTCAGCGTATATCTGTTATGTAAATATTACATATGTAGGAGGTTGTTGCTCTCTTGCAGACAAAGGGTTAACAAACTAAAAGCAAGAACACGTCATTTAAACGGACACAGAATCATGAAAAGCGAGTTTTGACTCCCAACAAGAAAATAAATTCCAATTTACTGAACTATATGTTATGGAGTGTTTATAACAATGCACAAGCGACGTGGACGCTCTTTTGCCTATTTCAGGCCTAGATTTAGAGTTCGGCGGTAAAAGGGCTGTTAACGCTCCGCGGGCTTTTTTCTGGCCGCACCATAAATTTAACTCTGGTATCGAGAGTTAAAACAAATGCTGCGTTAGGCTCCAAAAAAGGAGCGTAGAGCATTTTTACCGCAAATGCAACTCTCGATACCAGAGTTGCTTACGGACGCGGCCGGCCTCAAAAACGTGCTCGTGCACGATTCCCCCATAGGAAACAATGGGGCTGTTTGAGCTGAAAAAAAAACCTAACACCTGCAAAAAAGCAGCGTTCAGCTCCTAACGCAGCCCCATTGTTTCCTATGGGGAAACACTTCCTACGTCTGCACCTAACACTCTAACATGTACCCCGAGTCTAAACACCCCTAACCTTACACTTATTAACCCCTATTCTGCCGCCCCCGCTATCGCTGACTCCTGTATATTATTTTTAACCCCTAATCTGCCGCTCCGTAAACCGCCGCAACCTACGTTATCCCTATGTACCCCTAATCTGCTGCCCTAACATCGCCGACCCCTATGTTATATTTATTAACCCCTAATCTGCCCCCCACAACGTCGCCGACACCTACCTACACTTATTAACCCCTAATCTGCCGAGCGGACCTGAGCGCTACTATAATAAAGTTATTAACCCCTAATCCGCCTCACTAACCCTATCATAAATAGTATTAACCCCTAATCTGCCCTCCCTAACATCGCCGACACCTACCTTCAATTATTAACCCCTAAACTTCCGATCGGAGCTCACCGCTATTCTAATAAATGTATTAACCCCTAAAGCTAAGTCTAACCCTAACACTAACACCCCCCTAAATTAAATATAATTTTTATCTAACGAAATAAATTAACTCTTATTAAATAAATGATTCCTATTTAAAGCTAAATACTTACCTGTAAAATAAATCCTAATATAGCTACAATATAAATTATAATTATATTATAGCTATTTTAGGATTAATATTTATTTTACAGGCAACTTTGTAATTATTTTAACTAGGTACAATAGCTATTAAATAGTTAAGAACTATTTAATAGTTACCTAGTTAAAATAATAACAAATTTACCTGTAAAATAAATCCTAACCTAAGATATAATTAAACCTAACACTACCCTATCAATAAAATAATTAAATAAACTACCTACAATTACCTACAATTAACCTAACACTACACTATCAATAAATTAATTAAACACAATTCCTACAAATAAATACAATTAAATAAACTAGCTAAAGTACAAAAAATAAAAAAGAACTAAGTTACAGAAAATAAAAAAATATTTACAAACATAATAAAAATATTACAACAATTTTAAACTAATTACACCTACTCTAAGCCCCCTAATAAAATAACAAAGCCCCCCAAAATAAAAAATTCCCTACCCTATTCTAAATTAAAAAAGTTACAAGCTCTTTTACCTTACCAGCCCTGAACAGGGCCCTTTGCGGGGCATGCCCCAAGAATTTCAGCTCTTTTGCCTGTAAAAAAAAACATACAATACCGCCCCCCCCAACATTACAACCCACCACCCACATACCCCTAATCTAACCCAAACCCCCCTTAAATAAACCTAACACTAATCCCCTGAAGATCTTCCTACCTTGTCTTCACCATCCAGGTATCACCGATCCGTCCTGGCTCCAAGATCTTCATCCAACCCAAGCGGGGGTTGGCGATCCATAATCCGGTGCTCCAAAGTCTTCCTCCTATCCGGCAAGAAGAGGACATCCGGACCGGCAAACATCTTCTCCAAGCGGCATCTTCGATCTTCTTCCATCCGGTGCGGAGCGGGTCCATCTTGAAGCAGGCGACGCGGATCCATCCTCTTCTTCCGATGTCTCCCGACTAATGACGGTTCCTTTAAGGGACGTCATCCAAGATGGCGTCCCTCGAATTCCGATTGGCTGATAGGATTCTATCAGCCAATCGGAATTAAGGTAGGAATTTTCTGATTGGCTGATGGAATCAGCCAATCAGAATCAAGTTCAATCCGATTGGCCGATCCCATCAGCCAATCAGATTGAGCTCGCATTCTATTGGCTGATCGGAACAGCCAATAGAATGCGAGCTCAATCTGATTGGCTGATTGGATCAGCCAATCGGATTGAACTTGATTCTGATTGGCTGATTCCATCAGCCAATCAGAAAATTCCTACCTTAATTCCGATTGGCTGATAGAATCCTATCAGCCAATCGGAATTCGAGGGACGCCATCTTGGATGACGTCCCTTAAAGGAACCGTCATTAGTCGGGAGACATCGGAAGAAGAGGATGGATCCGCGTCGCCTGCTTCAAGATGGACCCGCTCCGCACCGGATGGAAGAAGATCGAAGATGCCGCTTGGAGAAGATGTTTGCCGGTCCGGATGTCCTCTTCTTGCCGGATAGGAGGAAGACTTTGGAGCACCGGATTATGGATCGCCAACCCCCGCTTGGGTTGGATGAAGATCTTGGAGCCAGGACGGATCGGTGATACCTGGATGGTGAAGACAAGGTAGGAAGATCTTCAGGGGATTAGTGTTAGGTTTATTTAAGGGGGGTTTGGGTTAGATTAGGGGTATGTGGGTGGTGGGTTGTAATGTTGGGGGGGGGTATTGTATGTTTTTTTTTACAGGCAAAAGAGCTGAAATTCTTGGGGCATGCCCCGCAAAGGGCCCTGTTCAGGGCTGGTAAGGTAAAAGAGCTTGTAACTTTTTTAATTTAGAATAGGGTAGGGAATTTTTTATTTTGGGGGGCTTTGTTATTTTATTAGGGGGCTTAGAGTAGGTGTAATTAGTTTAAAATTGTTGTAATATTTTTATTATGTTTGTAAATATTTTTTTATTTTCTGTAACTTAGTTCTTTTTTATTTTTTGTACTTTAGCTAGTTTATTTAATTGTATTTATTTGTAGGAATTGTGTTTAATTAATTTATTGATAGTGTAGTGTTAGGTTAATTGTAGGTAATTGTAGGTAGTTTATTTAATTATTTTATTGATAGGGTAGTGTTAGGTTTAATTATATCTTAGGTTAGGATTTATTTTACAGGTAAATTTGTTATTATTTTAACTAGGTAACTATTAAATAGTTCTTAACTATTTAATAGCTATTGTACCTGGTTAAAATAATTACAAAGTTGCCTGTAAAATAAATATTAATCCTAAAATAGCTATAATATAATTATAATTTATATTGTAGCTATATTAGGATTTATTTTACAGGTAAGTATTTAGCTTTAAATAGGAATAAGTTATTTAATAAGAGTTAATTTATTTCGTTAGATAAAAATTATATTTAACTTAGGGGGGTGTTAGTGTTAGGGTTAGACTTAGCTTTAGGGGTTAATACATTTATTAGAATAGCGGTGAGCTCCGGTCGGCAGATTAGGGGTTAATAATTGAAGTTAGGTGTCGGCGACGTTGAGGGGGGCAGATTAGGGGTTAATAAATATAATATAGGGGTCGGCGATGTTAGGGGTATCAGATTAGGGGTACATAGGGATAACGTAGGTGGCGGCGATTTGCGGTCGGAAGATTAGGGGTTAATTATTTTAAGTAGCTTGCGGCGACGTTGTGTGGGGCAAGTTAGGGGTTAATAAATATAATATAGGGGTCGGCGGGGTTAGGGGCAGCAGATTAGGGGTACATAAGGATAACGTAGGTGGCGGTCGGCAGATTAGGGGTTAAAAATTTTAATCGAGTGGCGGCGATGTGGGGGGACCTCGGTTTAGGGGTACATAGGTAGTTTATGGGTGTTAGTGTACTTTAGGGTACAGTAGTTAAGAGCTTTATAAACCGGCGTTAGCCAGAAAGCTCTTAACTCCTGCTATTTTCAGACGGCTGGAATTTTGTCGTTAGAGCTCTAACGCTCACTGCAGAAACGACTCTAAATACCAGCGTTAGGAAGATCCCATTGAAAAGATAGGCTACGCAAATGGCGTAGGGGGATCTGCGGTATGGAAAAGTCGCGGCTGAAAAGTGAGCGTTAGACCCTTTCCTGACTGACTCCAAATACCAGCGGGCGGCCAAAACCAGCGTTAGGAGCCTCTAACGCTGGTTTTGACGGCTACCGCCGAACTCTAAATCTAGGCCTCAGTATGCTCTCATGGGAAACAAAACAAAGAGAGATATAAATTTTATAGATTTAAATTGGAAGTTTTTTTTTTTTAAACAAAAATGTACTTTCTATTGGAAACACGAAAGATTCATTTTGACTTCCATATACAGGTAATGAGTGCAGTACCCAGGCACTCACAGCTTCCAGACCATTAAACATATTTCCTATAGAAGATTCTTGGTACAGATTCTAATGCACTCTGCAGCTTAGTTTATACAAAGTAGAGTGATAAGAAGCAATTACTTTACTAGTATGTAGTGTAATATACAGACTCGCTGAATACATGTCCTGTACGTATGTAGTGCAATACACAGACTCACTGAATACATGTCCTGTACGTATGTAGTGTAATATACAGACTCACTGAATACATGTCCTGTACGTATGTAGTGCAATACACAGACTCACTGAATACATGTCCTGTACGTATGTAGTGTAATATACAGACTCACTAAATACATGTCCTGTACGTATGTAGTGCAATACACAGACTCACTGAATACATGTCCTGTACGTATGTAGTGCAATACACAGACTCACTGAATACATGTCCTGTACGTATGTAGTGCAATACACAGACTCACTGAATACATGTCCTGTACGTATGTAGTGTAATACACAGACTCACTAAATACATGTCCTGTACGTATGTAGTGTAATATACAGACTCACTAAATACATGTCCTGTACGTATGTAGTGCAATACACAGACTCACTGAATACATGTCCTGTACGTATGTAGTGTAATATACAGACTCACTAAATACATGTCCTGTACGTATGTAGTGTAATACACACACTCACTAAATACATGTCCTGTACGTATGTAGTGTAATATACAGACTCACTAAATACATGTCCTGTACGTATGTAGTGCAATACACAGACTCACTAAATACATGTCCTGTACGTATGTAGTGCAATACACAGACTCACTAAATACATGTCCTGTACGTATGTAGTGCAATACACAGACTCACTAAATACATGTCCTGTACGTATGTAGTGTAATGTACAGACTCACTAAATACATGTCCTGTACTTATGTAGTGTAATGTACAGACTCACTAAATACATGTCCTGTACGTTTGTAGTGTAATATACAGACTCAGTACATGCCCTGTACGTATGTAGTGTAATACACAGACTCAGTACATGCCCTGTACGTATGTAGTGTAATACACAGACTCACTAAATACATGTCCTGTACGTATGTAGTGTAATGTACAGACTCACTAAATACATGTCCTGTACGTATGTAGTGTAATATACAGACTCACTAAATACATGTCCTGTACGTATGTAGTGTAATACACAGACTCACTAAATACATGTCCTGTACGTATGTAGTGTAATATACAGACTCACTGAATACATGTCCTGTACGTATGTAGTGTAATACACAGACTCACTGAATACATGTCCTGTACGTATGTAGTGTAATACACAGACTCAGTACATGTCCTGTACATATGTAGTGTAATACACAGATTCAGTACATGCCCTGTACATATGTAGTGTAATACACAGACTCAGTACATGCCCTGTACGTATGTAGTGTAATACACAGACTCAGTACATGTCCTGTACGTATGTAGTGTAATACACAGACTCAGTACATGTCCTGTACGTATGTAGTGTAATACACAGACTCAGTACATGCCCTGTACGTACTTAGTGTAATACACAGACTCAGTACATGTCCTGTACGTATGTAGTGTAATACACAGATTCCGTACATGCCCTGTACGTACTTAGTGTAATACACAGACTCAGTACATGTCCTGTACGTATGTAGTGTAATACACAGACTCCGTACATGCCCTGTACGTACTTAGTGTAATACACAGACTCAGTACATGTCCTGTACGTATGTAGTGTAATACACAGACTCAGTACATGCCCTGTACGTACTTAGTGTAATACACAGACTCAGTACATGTCCTGTACGTATGTAGTGTAATACACAGACTCCGTACATGTCCTGTACGTACTTAGTGTAATACACAGACTCAGTACATGTCCTGTACGTACTTAGTGTAATACACAGACTCAGTACATGTCCTGTACGTACTTAGTGTAATACACAGACTCAGTACATGTCCTGTACGTACTTAGTGTAATACACAGACTCAGTACATGTCCTGTACGTACTTAGTGTAATACACAGACTCAGTACATGTCCTGTACGTACTTAGTGTAATACACAGACTCAGTACATGTCCTGTACGTATGTAGTGTAATACACAGACTCAGTACATGCCCTGTACGTACTTAGTGTAATACACAGACTCAGTACATGTCCTGTACGTACTTAGTGTAATACACAGACTCACTAAATACATGTCCTGTACGTATGTAGTGTAATATACAGACTCACTAAATACATGTCCTGTACGTATGTAGTGTAATACACACACTCACTAAATACATGTCCTGTACGTATGTAGTGTAATATACAGACTCACTAAATACATGTCCTGTACGTATGTAGTGCAATACACAGACTCACTAAATACATGTCCTGTACGTATGTAGTGCAATACACAGACTCACTAAATACATGTCCTGTACGTATGTAGTGCAATACACAGACTCACTAAATACATGTCCTGTACGTATGTAGTGTAATGTACAGACTCACTAAATACATGTCCTGTACTTATGTAGTGTAATGTACAGACTCACTAAATACATGTCCTGTACGTTTGTAGTGTAATATACAGACTCAGTACATGCCCTGTACGTATGTAGTGTAATACACAGACTCAGTACATGCCCTGTACGTATGTAGTGTAATACACAGACTCACTAAATACATGTCCTGTACGTATGTAGTGTAATGTACAGACTCACTAAATACATGTCCTGTACGTATGTAGTGTAATATACAGACTCACTAAATACATGTCCTGTACGTATGTAGTGTAATACACAGACTCAGTACATGCCCTGTACGTACTTAGTGTAATACACAGACTCAGTACATGTCCTGTACGTATGTAGTGTAATACACAGACTCCGTACATGCCCTGTACGTACTTAGTGTAATACACAGACTCAGTACATGTCCTGTACGTATGTAGTGTAATACACAGACTCAGTACATGCCCTGTACGTACTTAGTGTAATACACAGACTCAGTACATGTCCTGTACGTATGTAGTGTAATACACAGACTCCGTACATGTCCTGTACGTACTTAGTGTAATACACAGACTCAGTACATGTCCTGTACGTACTTAGTGTAATACACAGACTCAGTACATGTCCTGTACGTACTTAGTGTAATACACAGACTCAGTACATGTCCTGTACGTACTTAGTGTAATACACAGACTCAGTACATGTCCTGTACGTACTTAGTGTAATACACAGACTCAGTACATGTCCTGTACGTACTTAGTGTAATACACAGACTCAGTACATGTCCTGTACGTATGTAGTGTAATACACAGACTCAGTACATGCCCTGTACGTACTTAGTGTAATACACAGACTCAGTACATGTCCTGTACGTATGTAGTGTAATACACAGACTCCGTACATGTCCTGTACGTACTTAGTGTAATACACAGACTCAGTACATGTCCTGTACGTACTTAGTGTAATACACAGACTCAGTACATGTCCTGTACGTACTTAGTGTAATACACAGACTCAGTACATGTCCTGTACGTATGTAGTGTAATACACAGACTCAGTACATGTCCTGTACGTATGTAGTGTAATACACAGACTCAGTACATGTCCTGTACATCTAGGGACATATTCTAGAGAGGAAGTGGCACAGTTGGGAAGATCCGCTGTACATATCTGGGTTATATTATTATGTCCCTGCCTATACGACAAACATGATATGCTTAGCTATGTCTAATGTTACCATTACTAGAACGTTGTCAGTTTGTCCTTGTTCTGGGTAAGTTCACGTGTCTTTATGTGACCTGACTTGTGCTGACACAGATAAATGCATAAGGATGCATGGCTTAGCCAATCAGCTGTTAGGTACAGATACACTAAGGCAATTCATGAGTGACTGGGACATACATACGGCCTAAGTATTAAAGGAACATTATAGTCTTTGTTAGTCTAAAACAGGGTATTTTATGTCCATTTATTTATTTGTCATGAAAAATGCAACGTTTCCTTGTCACACTGGCAGAGGAGTTTCATTCTCCACCAGTAAAACGGAGAAAGGTGTCCTCATCAGCCAATGAGAATCAGCAGGACTTATAGAGCCAATACTGCGGTAGAAATGTAAATCCCTTTTACTGCAGGCACAGAGACTTAAAAGCCAATCAGTGTTTGCATTAGCTATCCTGAGCTGATCCTTTTTTTTTGTGTGCAGATTTTATCAAAAAGGCAAAATATTTGCAGAACATAAAACCCCAAGTCCAAATTCCAGTTTGGTTTGTAGACACAAATGTTGACCTCATCATAACCCATTATTTGCTGCATAATGAATTGCAACACTGTTTGGCAGACAAGGAGTTAAAAGCGCAAACATTTACAATACAATAAGTTGTCACTTAAATATCAATCGCGAAAGTGATAGTTACACAAGCTGCAGATTGTTATACAAGTGTGAGCCTGAGTGTTTATGAGCAGTGTTTGTGCACATGCTGACCAGGATGAGTCATGGAAATAAATCATAGGGAGGAAATAAGGACAAACATTTTCTGTCACATGTATGAAGGAGCAGCTTGTATATGCCTAGTACTACTCACAGTAATCACTAACACAAATGTACAAATGAGAGAAATGCGTAGGGAGCATGTTCAGCAGACAGACATAGCAGGGAGAGGGGAATATGAGACAGCACTGCTTTACAGAGGTAATAAAATCATGACACAACAGGCATGTTGTTAATGCATTTCACATACGGCTTAATCTGAGGCCAGAACTTCTAGTGGGGTCCATGAATACATTGTTAGATTTACTATTAGTTGCTTTTTAGGAGGGTGAATACCAGTGACAGGGTCACATTATCTAATCTGGAGGCAAATTGTCTCAATCCAGGAGTATCAAGCATATGGATAAAAGCAGATTGTGTCTAGGGATATAGGGGTCCAGCAGCTATGGCATGGGGGGAGAAGCGGCTCTGGCATGGGGGGGGGGGAGGAGGAAGCGGCTCTGGCATGGGGGGGGGGGGGAGGAAGCGGCTCTGGCATGGGGGGGAGGAAGCGGCTCTGGCATGGGGGGGGGGGAGGAAACGGCTCTGGCATGGGGGGGGGAGGAAGCGGCTCTGGCATGGGGGGGGGGAGGAAGCGGCTCTGGCATGGGGGGGGGGGGAGGAAGCGGCTCTGGCATGGGGGGGGGGGAGGAAGCGGCTCTGGCATGGGGGGGGGGAGGAAGCGGCTCTGGCATGGGGGGGGGAGGAAGCGGCTCTGGCATGGGGGGGGGGGGAAGCGGCTCTGGCATGGGGGGGAGGAAGCGGCTCTGGCATGGGGGGGGGGAGGAAGCGGCTCTGGCATGGGGGGGGAGGAAGCGGCTCTGGCATGGGGGGGGAGGAAGCGGCTCTGGCATGGAGGGGGAGGAAGCGGCTCTGGCATGGAGGGGGGAGGAAGCGGCTCTGGCATGGGGGAGGAAGCGGCTCTGGCATGGGGGGGGGAAGCGGCTCTGGCATGGAGGGAAGGAAGCGGCTCTGGCATGGAGGGAAGGAAGCGGCTCTGGCATAGGGGGGAGGAAGCGGCTCTGGCATTGGGGGGGAGGAAGCGGCTCTGGCATTGGGGGGGAGGAAGCGGCTCTGGCATTGGGGGGGAGGAAGCGGCTCTGGCATTGGGGGGGAGGAAGCGGCTCTGGCATTGGGGGGGAGGAAGCGGCTCTGGCATTGGGGGGGAGGAAGCGGCTCTGGCATTGGGGGGGAGGAAGCGGCTCTGGCATTGGGGGGGAGGAAGCGGCTCTGGCATTGGGGGGGAGGAAGCGGCTCTGGCATTGGGGGGGAGGAAGCGGCTCTGGCATTGGGGGGGAGGAAGCGGCTCTGGCATTGGGGGGGAGGAAGCGGCTCTGGCATTGGGGGGGAGGAAGCGGCTCTGGCATTGGGGGGGAGGAAGCGGCTTTGGCATGGGGGGGGAGGAAGCGGCTTTGGCATGGGGGGGGAGGAAGCGGCTTTGGCATGGGGGGGGAGGAAGCGGCTCTGGCATGGGGGGGGAGGAAGCGGCTCTGGCATGGGGGGGGAGGAAGCGGCTCTGGCATGGGGGGGGAGGAAGCGGCTCTGGCATGGGGGGGGAGGAAACGGCTCTGGCATTGGGGGGGAGGAAGCGGCTCTGGCATTGGGGGGGAGGAAGCGGCTCTGGCATTGGGGGGGAGGAAGCGGCTCTGGCATGGGGGGGAGGAAGTGGCTCTGGCATGGGGGGGAGCAGAGGCTCTGGCATGGGGGGGGAGCAGAGGCTCTGGCATGGTGGGGGAGCAGATGATACCTATGGTACAGGCTGATACAGGGGGTATAGTTGGCTCTGGCAGGGGGGGGGAGCAGCAGATGATATCTATGGTACAGGCTCATACAGGGGTATAGTTGGCTCTTGCAGGGTGGGGGGAGCAGCGGATGATACCTATGGTACAGGCTGATACAGGGGTATAGTTGGCTCTGGCAGGGGGGAGCAGCAGATGATACCTATGCTACAGGCTGATACAGGGGTATAGTTTGCTCTGGCAGGGGGGGGGAGCAGCAGATGATACCTATGGTACAGGCTGATACAGGGGGTATAGTTGGCTCTGGCAGGGGGGGGAGCAGCAGATGATACCTATGGTACAGGCTGATACAGGGGGTATAGTTGGCTCTGGCAGGGGGGCAGCAGATGATACCTATGGTACAGGCTGATATGGGGGGGTATAGCTGGCTCTGGCGGTGGGGGGGAGAAGAGGATGATACCCAAGGTACAGGCTGATACAGGGGGTATAGTTGGCTCTCGCGGGGGGGGGGGGAGCAGAGGATGATACCCAAGGTACAGGTTGATACAGGGGGTATAGTTGGCTCTGGCAGGGGGGGGGACAGCGGATGATACCTATGGTACAGGCTGATACAGGGGGTATAGCTGGCTCTGGCGGGGGGGGGGGGCAGCAGATGTTACCTATGGTACAGGCTGATACAGGGGGTATAGTTGGCTCTGGCAGGGAGGGGGGAGCAGTAGATGATACCTATGGTACAGGCTGATACAGGGGGTATAGTTGGCTCTGGCAGGTAGGGGGGAGCAGTAGATGATACCTATGGTACAGGCTGATACAGGGGGTATAGTTGGCTCTGGCAGGGGGGGGGCTGCGGATGATACCTATGGTACAGGCTGATACAGGGGGTATAGCTGGCTCTGGCGGGGGGGGGCAGCAGATGATACCTATGGTACAGGCTGATACAGGGGTATAGTTGGCTCTGGCAGGGGGGGGGGCAGGGGATGATACCTATGGAACAGGCTGATACAGGGGGTATAGTTGGCTCTGGCGGGGGGGGGGGCAGAGGATGATACCCAAGGTACAGGCTGATACAGGGGGTATAGTTGGCTCTGGCAGGGGGGGGGGGGACAGCGGATGATACCTATGGTACAGGCTTATACAGGGGGTATAGCTGGCTCTGGCGGGGGGGGGCAGCAGATGATACCTATGGTACAGGCTGATACAGGGGGTATAGTTGGCTCTGGCAGGGAGGGGGGAGCAGCAGATGATACCTATGGTACAGGCTGATACAGGGGGTATAGTTGGCTCTGGCAGGGAGGGGGGAGCAGCAGATGATACCTATGGTACAGGCTGATACAGGGGTATAGTTGGCTCTGGCAGGGGGGGGACTGCGGATGATACCTATGGTACAGGCTGATACAGAGGTATAGTTGGCTCTTGCAGGGGGGGGGAGCAGCAGATGATACCTATGGTACAGGATGATACAGGGGGTATATTTGGCTCTTGCAGGGGGGGGAGCAGCAGATGATTCCTATGGTACAGGCTGATACAGGGGTATAGTTGGCTCTGGCAGGGGGGGAGCAGCAGATGATACCTATGGTACAGGCTGATACAGGGGTATAGTTGGCTCTGGCGGGGGGGAGCAGCGGATGATACCTATGGTACAGGCTGATACAGGGGGCATAGTTGGCTCTGGCAGGGGGGGGAGCAGCGAAGATACCTATGGTACAGGCTGATACAGGGGGTATAGTTGGCTCTGGCAGGGGGGGGAGCAGCGAAGATACCTATGGTACAGGCTGATACAGGGGTATAGTTGGCTCTTGCAGGGGGGGAGCAGCAGATGATACCTATGGTACAGGCTGATACAGGGGGTATAGTTGGCTATGGCAGGGGGGGAGCAGCAGATGATACCTATGGTACAGGCTGATACAGGGGGTATAGTTGGCTCTTGCAGGATGGGGGGAGCAGAAGATGATACCTATGGTACAGGCTGATACAGGGGGTATAGTTGGCTCTTGCAGGGGGGGGGGGCAGCAGATGATTCCTATGGTACAGGCTGATACAGGGGTATAGTTGGCTCTGGCAGGGGGGGGAGCAGCGGATGATACCTATGGTACAGGCTGATACAGGGAGTATAGTTGGCTCTGGCAGGGGGGGAGCAGCGGAGGATACCTATGGTACAGGCTGATACAGGGGTATAGTTGGCTCTGGCATGGGGGGGGGGAGCAGCAGATGATACCTATGGTACAGGCTGATACAGTGGGTATAGTTGGCTCTGGCAGGGGGGGGGGAGCAGCAGATAATACCTATGGTACAGGCTGATACAGGGGGTATAGTTGGCTCTGGCAGGGAGGGGGGAGCAGCAGATGATACCTATGGTACAGGCTCATACAGGGGTATAGTTGGCTCTTGCAGGGTGGGGGGAGCAGCGGATGATACCTATGGTACAGGCTGATACAGGGGGTATAGTTGGCTCTGGCAGGGGGGAGCAGCAGATGATACCTATGCTACAGGCTGATACAGGGGTATAGTTTGCTCTGGCAGGGGGGGGGAGCAGCAGATGATACCTATGGTACAGGCTGATACAGGGGGTATAGTTGGCTCTGGCAGGGGGGGAGCAGCAGATGATACCTATGGTACAGGCTGATACAAGGGGTATAGTTGGCTCTGGCAGGGGGGCAGCAGATGATACCTATGGTACAGGCTGATATGGGGGGGTATAGCTGGCTCTGGCGGTGGGGGGGGGGAGCAGAGGATGATACCCAAGGTACAGGCTGATACAGGGGGTATAGTTGGCTCTGGTGGGGGGGGGAGCAGAGGATGATACCCAAGGTACAGGGGGTATAGCTGGCTCTGGCGGGGGGGGGGGGGGCAGCAGATGATACCTATGGTACAGGCTGATACAGGGGGTATAGTTGGCTCTGGCAGGGAGGGGGGAGCAGCAGATGATACCTATGGTACAGGCTGATACAGGGGGTATAGTTGGCTCTGGCAGGGAGGGGGGAGCAGCAGATGATACCTATGGTACAGGCTGATACAGGGGTATAGTTGGCTCTGGCAGGGGGGGGGGGCAGCGGATGATACCTATGGTACAGGCTGATACAGGGGTATAGTTGGCTCTGGCAGGGGGGGGACTGCGGATGATACCTATGGTACAGGCTGATACAGGGGTATAGTTGGCTCTTGCAGGGGGGGGAGCAGCAGATGATACCTATGGTACAGGATGATACAGGGGGTATATTTGGCTCTTGCAGGGGGGGGAGCAGCAGATGATTCCTATGGTACAGGCTGATACAGGGGTATAGTTGGCTCTGGCAGGGGGGGGGAGCAGCGAAGATACCTATGGTACAGGCTGATACAGGGGGCATAGTTGGCTCTGGCAGGGGGGGGGGAGCAGCGGATGATACCTATGGTACAGGCTGATACAGGGGGCATAGTTGGCTCTGGCAGGGGGGGGGAGCAGCGGATGATACCTATGGTACAGGCTGATACAGGGGGTATAGTTGGCTCTGGCAGGGGAGGGGCAGCGGATGATACCTATGGTACAGGCTGATACAGGGGTATAGTTGGCTCTGGCAGGGGGGGAGCAGCAGATGATACCTATGGTACAGGCTGATACAGGGGGTATAGTTGGCTCTGGCAGGGGGGGAGCAGCAGATGATACCTATGGTACAGGCTGATACAGGGGGTATAGTTGGCTCTTGCAGGATGGGGGGAGCAGCAGATGATACCTATGGTACAGGCTGATACAGGGGGTATAGTTGGCTCTTGCAGGGGGGGGGAGCAGCAGATGATTCCCATGGTACAGGCTGATACAGGGGTATAGTTGGCTCTGGCAGGGGGGGAGCAGCGGATGATACCTATGGTACAGGCTGATACAGGGGGTATAGTTGGCTCTGGCAGGGGGGGAGCAGCGGAGGATACCTATGGAACAGGCTGATACAGGGGTATAGTTGGCTCTGGCAGGGGGGGGGGAGCAGCAGATGATACCTATGGTACAGGCTGATACAGGGGTATAGTTGGCTCTGGCAGGGGGGGAGCAGCGGAGGATACCTATGGAACAGGCTGATACAGGGGTATAGTTGGCTCTGGCAGGGGGGGGAAGCAGCGGAGGATACCTATGGTACAGGCTGATACAGGGGGTATAGCTGGCTCTGGCGGGGGGGGGGGGCAGCGGATGATACCTATAATAGAGGCTGATACAGGGGGTATAGTTGGCTCTTGCAGGGTGGGGGGAGCAGTGGATGATACCTATGGT
Organism: Bombina bombina; assembly: GCF_027579735.1. NCBI lineage: Eukaryota > Metazoa > Chordata > Amphibia > Anura > Bombinatoridae > Bombina > Bombina bombina. The sequence goes on along the minus strand of NC_069503.1, from coordinate 1,148,130,414 downwards.
ACAGGCTGATACAGGGGTATAGTTGGCTCTGGCAGGGGGGAGCAGCGGATGATACCTATGGTACAGGCTGATACAGGGGGTATAGTTGGCTCTGGCAGGGGGGGGAGCAGCGGATGATACCTATGGTACAGGCTGATGCAGGGGGTATAGTTGGCTCTTGCAGGGGGGGGCAGTGGATGATACCTATGGTACAGGATGATACAGGGGGTATATTTGGCTCTTGCAGGGGGGGGGAGCAGCAGATGATTCCTATGGTACAGGCTGATACAGGGGTATAGTTGGCTCTGGCAGGGGGGGGGAGCAGCGAAGATACCTATGGTACAGGCTGATACAGGGGGCATAGTTGGCTCTGGCAGGGGGGGGAGCAGCGGATGATACCTATGGTACAGGCTGATACAGGGGGCATAGTTGGCTCTGGCAGGGGGGGGGGAGCAGCGGATGATACCTATGGTACAGGCTGATACAGGGGGTATAGTTGGCTCTGGCAGGGGAGGGGCAGCGGATGATACCTATGGTACAGGCTGATACAGGGGTATAGTTGGCTCTGGCAGGGGGGGAGCAGCAGATGATACCTATGGTACAGGCTGATACAGGGGGTATAGTTGGCTATGGCAGGGGGGGAGCAGCAGATGATACCTATGGTACAGGCTGATACAGGGGGTATAGTTGGCTCTTGCAGGATGGGGGGAGCAGCAGATGATACCTATGGTACAGGCTGATACAGGGGGTATAGTTGGCTCTTGCAGGGGGGGGGAGCAGCAGATGATTCCCATGGTACAGGCTGATACAGTGGGTATAGTTGGCTCTGGCAGGGGGGGGGAGCAGCAGATAATACCTATGGTACAGGCTGATACAGGGGGTATAGTTGGCTCTGGCAGGGAGGGGGGAGCAGCAGATGATACCTATGGTACAGGCTCATACAGGGGTATAGTTGGCTCTTGCAGGGTGGGGGGAGCAGCGGATGATACCTATGGTACAGGCTGATACAGGGGGTATAGTTGGCTCTGGCAGGGGGGGAGCAGCAGATGATACCTATGCTACAGGCTGATACAGGGGTATAGTTTGCTCTGGCCGGGGGGGGGAGCAGCAGATGATACCTATGGTACAGGCTGATACAGGGGGGTATAGTTGGCTCTGGCAGGGGGGGCGCAGCAGATGATACCTATGGTACAGGCTGATACAAGGGGTATAGTTGGCTCTGGCAGGGGGGCAGCAGATGATACCTATGGTACAGGCTGATATGGGGGGGGTATAGCTGGCTCTGGCGGTGGGGGGGGGAGCAGAGGATGATACCCAAGGTACAGGCTGATACAGGGGGTATAGTTGGCTCTGGGGGGGGGGGGGGGGCGGGGGATGATACCCAAGGTACAGGGGGTATAGCTGGCTCTGGCGGGGGGGGGGGGGGGGGGCAGCAGATGATACCTATGGTACAGGCTGATACAGGGGGTATAGTTGGCTCTGGCAGGGAGGGGGGAGCAGCAGATGATACCTATGGTACAGGCTGATACAGGGGGTATAGTTGGCTCTGGCAGGGAGGGGGGAGCAGCAGATGATACCTATGGTACAGGCTGATACAGGGGTATAGTTGGCTCTGGCAGGGGGGGGGGCAGCGGATGATACCTATGGTACAGGCTGATACAGGGGTATAGTTGGCTCTGGCAGGGGGGACTGCGGATGATACCTATGGTACAGGCTGATACAGGGGTATAGTTGGCTCTTGCAGGGGGGGGAGCAGCAGATGATACCTATGGTACAGGATGATACAGGGGGTATATTTGGCTCTTGCAGGGGGGGGGAGCAGCAGATGATTCCTATGGTACAGGCTGATACAGGGGTATAGTTGGCTCTGGCAGGGGGGGGGGAGCAGCGAAGATACCTATGGTACAGGCTGATACAGGGGGCATAGTTGGCTCTGGCAGGGGGGGGAGCAGCGGATGATACCTATGGTACAGGCTGATACAGGGGGCATAGTTGGCTCTGGCAGGGGGGGGGGAGCAGCGGATGATACCTATGGTACAGGCTGATACAGGGGGTATAGTTGGCTCTGGCAGGGGAGGGGCAGCGGATGATACCTATGGTACAGGCTGATACAGGGGTATAGTTGGCTCTGGCAGGGGGGGAGCAGCAGATGATACCTATGGTACAGGCTGATACAGGGGGTATAGTTGGCTATGGCAGGGGGGGAGCAGCAGATGATACCTATGGTACAGGCTGATACAGGGGGTATAGTTGGCTCTTGCAGGATGGGGGGAGCAGCAGATGATACCTATGGTACAGGCTGATACAGGGGGTATAGTTGGCTCTGGCAGGGGGGGAGCAGCAGATGATTCCCATGGTACAGGCTGATACAGGGGTATAGTTGGCTCTGGCAGGGGGGGAGCAGCGGATGATACCTATGGTACAGGCTGATACAGGGGGTATAGTTGGCTCTGGCAGGGGGGGAGCAGCGGAGGATACCTATGGTACAGGCTGATACAGGGGTATAGTTGGCTCTGGCAGGGGGGGGGAGCAGCAGATGATACCTATGGTACAGGCTGATACAGGGGTATAGTTGGCTCTGGCAGGGGGGGAGCAGCGGAGGATACCTATGGAACAGGCTGATACAGGGGTATAGTTCGCTCTGGCAGGGGGGGGGAGCAGCGGAGGATACCTATGGTACAGGCTGATACAGGGGTATAGCTGGCTCTGGCAGGGGGGGGGCAGCGGATGATACCTATAATAGAGGCTGATACAGGGGGTATAGTTGGCTCTTGCAGGGGGGGGGCAGCAGATGATACCTATGGTACAGGCTGATACAGGGGGTATAGTTGGCTCTGGCAGGGAGGGGGGAGCAGCAGATGATACCTATGGTACAGGCTGATACAGGGGGTATAGTTGGCTCTGGCAGGGAGGGGGGAGTAGCAGATGATACCTATGGTACAGGCTGATACAGGGGGTATAGTTGGCTCTTGCAGGGTGGGGGAGCAGCAGATGATTCCTATGGTACAGGCTGATAAAGGGGTATAGTTGGCTCTGGCAGGGGGGGGAGCAGCGGATGATACCTATGGTACAGGCTGATACAGGGGGTATAGTTGGCTCTGGCAGGGGGGGAGCAGCGGAGGATACCTATGGTACAGGCTGATACAGGGGTATAGTTGGCTCTGGCAGGGGGGGGGGGGGAGCAGCAGATGATACCTATGGTACAGGCTGATACAGGGGTATAGTTGGCTCTGGCAGGGGGGGAGCAGCGGAGGATACCTATGGAACAGGCTGATACAGGGGTATAGTTGGCTCTGGCAGGGGGGGGGAAGCAGCGGAGGATACCTATGGTACAGGCTGATACAGGGGGTATAGCTGGCTCTGGCGGGGGGGGGGGGGCAGTGGATGATACCTATAATAGAGGCTGATACAGGGGGTATAGTTGGCTCTTGCAGGGGGGGGGGAGCAGTGGATGATACCTATGGTACAGGCTGATACAGGGGTATAGTTGGCTCTGGCAGGGGGGAGCAGCGGATGATACCTATGGTACAGGCTGATACAGGGGGTATAGTTGGCTCTGGCAGGGGGGGGAGCAGCGGATGATACCTATGGTACAGGCTGATGCAGGGGGTATAGTTGGCTCTTGCAGGGGGGGGCAGTGGATGATACCTATGGTACAGGATGATACAGGGGGTATATTTGGCTCTTGCAGGGGGGGGGAGCAGCAGATGATTCCTATGGTACAGGCTGATACAGGGGTATAGTTGGCTCTGGCAGGGGGGGGGAGCAGCGAAGATACCTATGGTACAGGCTGATACAGGGGGCATAGTTGGCTCTGGCAGGGGGGGGAGCAGCGGATGATACCTATGGTACAGGCTGATACAGGGGGCATAGTTGGCTCTGGCAGGGGGGGGGAGCAGCGGATGATACCTATGGTACAGGCTGATGCAGGGGGTATAGTTGGCTCTGGCAGGGGAGGGGCAGCGGATGATACCTATGGTACAGGCTGATACAGGGGTATAGTTGGCTCTGGCAGGGGGGGGAGCAGCAGATGATACCTATGGTACAGGCTGATACAGGGGGTATAGTTGGCTATGGCAGGGGGGGGAGCAGCAGATGATACCTATGGTACAGGCTGATACAGGGGGTATAGTTGGCTCTTGCAGGAGGGGGGGAGCAGCAGATGATACCTATGGTACAGGCTGATACAGGGGGTATAGTTGGCTCTTGCAGGGGGGGGGAGCAGCAGATGATTCCCATGGTACAGGCTGATACAGGGGTATATTTGGCTCTGGCAGGGGGGGAGCAGCGGATGATACCTATGGTACAGGCTGATACAGGGGGTATAGTTGGCTCTGGCAGGGGGGGAGCAGCGGAGGATACCTATGGTACAGGCTGATACAGGGGTATAGTTGGCTCTGGCAGGGGGGGGGGAGCAGCAGATGATACCTATGGTACAGGCTGATACAGGGGTATAGTTGGCTCTGGCAGGGGGGGAGCAGCGGAGGATACCTATGGAACAGGCTGATACAGGGGTATAGTTCGCTCTGGCAGGGGGGGGGAGCAGCGGAGGATACCTATGGTACAGGCTGATACAGGGGTATAGCTGGCTCTGGCAGGGGGGGGCAGCGGATGATACCTATAATAGAGGCTGATACAGGGGGTATAGTTGGCTCTTGCAGGGGGGGGCAGCGGATGATACCTATGGTACAGGCTGATACAGGGGGTATAGTTGGCTCTGGCAGGGAGGGGGGAGCAGCAGATGATACCTATGGTACAGGCTGATACAGGGGGTATAGTTGGCTCTGGCAGGGAGGGGGGAGCAGCAGATGATACCTATGGTACAGGCTGATACAGGGGGTATAGTTGGCTCTTGCAGGGTGGGGGAGCAGCAGATGATTCCTATGGTACAGGCTGATAAAGGGGTATAGTTGGCTCTGGCAGGGGGGGAGCAGCGGATGATACCTATGGTACAGGCTGATACAGGGGGTATAGTTGGCTCTGGCAGGGGGGGGAGCAGCGGAGGATACCTATGGTACAGGCTGATACAGGGGTATAGTTGGCTCTGGCAGGGGGGGGGGGGAGCAGCAGATGATACCTATGGTACAGGCTGATACAGGGGTATAGTTGGCTCTGGCAGGGGGGGAGCAGCGGAGGATACCTATGGAACAGGCTGATACAGGGGTATAGTTGGCTCTGGCAGGGGGGGGGAAGCAGCGGAGGATACCTATGGTACAGGCTGATACAGGGGGTATAGCTGGCTCTGGCGGGGGGGGGGGCAGCGGATGATACCTATAATAGAGGCTGATACAGGGGGTATAGTTGGCTCTTGCAGGGTGGGGGGAGCAGTGGATGATACCTATGGTACAGGCTGATACAGGGGTATAGTTGGCTCTGGCAGGGGGGAGCAGCGGATGATACCTATGGTACAGGCTGATACAGGGGGTATAGTTGGCTCTGGCAGGGGGGGGAGCAGCGGATGATACCTATGGTACAGGCTGATGCAGGGGGTATAGTTGGCTCTTGCAGGGGGGGGCAGTGGATGATACCTATGGTACAGGCTGATACAGGGGGTATAGTTGGCTCTGGCAGGGGGGGGAGGAGCAGCGGATGATACCTATGGTACAGGCTGATAGAGGGGGTATAGTTGGCTCTTGCAGGGGGGGGCAGCGGATGATACCTATGGTACAGGCTGATACAGGGGGTATAGTTGGCTCTGGCAGGGGGGGCAGTGGATGATACCTATGGTACAGGCTGATACAGGGGATATAGTTGGCTCTGGCAGGGAGGGGGGAGCAGCAGATGATACCTATGGTACAGGCTGATACAGGGGGTATAGTTGGCTCTGGCAGGGGGGGGGGGGGGACAGCGGATGATACCTATGGTACAGGCCGATACAGGAGGTATAGTTGGCTCTGGCAGGGGGGGCAGCAGATAATACCTATGGTACAGGCTGATACAGGGGGTATAGTTGGCTCTGGCAGGGGGGGGCAGCAGATAATACCTATGGTACAGGCTGATACAGGGGGTATAGTTGGCTCTGGCAGGGAGGGGGGAGCAGCAGATGATACCTATGGTACAGGCTGATACAGGGGGTATAGTTGGCTCTGGCAGGGAGGGGGGGGAACAGCGGATGATACCTATGGTACAGGCCGATACAGGAGGTATAGTTGGCTCTGGCAGGGGGGGGAACAGCGGATGATACCTATGGTACAGGCCGATACAGGAGGTATAGTTGGCTCTGGCAGGGGGGGAACAGCGGATGATACCTATGGTACAGGCTGATACAGGGGGTATAGTTGGCTCTTGCAGGGGGGGGGCAGCTGATGATACCTATGGTACAGGCTGATACAGGGGTATAGTTGGCTCTGGCAGGGGGGAAAAGCAGATGATACTTATGGTACAGGCTGATACAGGGGGTATAGTTGGCTCTGGCAGGGGGGGGGACTGCGGATGATACCTATGGTACAGGCTGATACAGGGGTATAGTTGGCTCTGGTAGGGGGGGGGGTCAGCGGATGATACCTATGGTACAGGCTGATACAGGGGTATAGTTGGCTCTGGCAGGGGGGGACTGCGGATGATACCTATTACCTATGGTACAGGCTGATACAGGGGGTATAGTTGGCTCTGGCAGGGGGGGGACTGCGGATGATACCTATTACCTATGGTACAGGCTGATACAGGGGGTATAGTTGGCTCTGGCAGGGGGGGGGGACTGCGGATGATACCTATTACCTATGGTACAGGCTGATACAGGGGGTAATAGTTGGCCTCTGGCAGGGGGGACTGCGGATAATACCTATGGTACAGGGTGATACAGGGAGTATCGTTGGCTCTGGCAGGGGGGGGGGAGCAGCGGATGATACCTATGGTACAGGCTGATACAGGGGTATAGTTGGCTCTGGCGGGGCGGAGCAGCGGATGATACCTATGGTACAGGCTGATACAGGGGGCATAGTTGGCTCTGGCAGGGGGGGGGGCAGCGGATGATACCTATGGTACAGGCTGATACAGGGGGTATAGTTGGCACTGGCAGGGGGGGAACTGCGGATGATACCTATGGTACAGGCTGATACAGGGGGTATAGTTGGCTCTGGCAGGGGGGGACTGCGGATGATACCTATGGTACAGGCTGATACAGGGGGTATAGTTGGCTCTGGCAGGGGGGGACTGCGGATGATACTTATGGTACAGGCTGATACAGGGGTATAGTTGGCTCTGGCGGGGGGACTGCGGATGATACTTATGGTACAGGCTGATACAGGGGGTATAGTTGGCTCTGGCAGGGGGGGGACTGCGGA
>NC_069503.1:1148062866-1148123054 GCF_027579735.1 Bombina bombina | reverse complement strand
GGCTGTGTGTCAGTGTTAGTTACAGGAGCAGCAGGGAGCTGTGTGTGTCAGTGTTAGTTACAGGAGCAGCAGTGAGCTGTGTGTGTCAGTGTTAGTTACAGGAGCAGCAGGGAGCTGTGTGTGTCAGTGTTAGTTACAGGAGCAGCAGTGAGCTGTGTGTGTCAGTGTTAGTTACAGGAGCAGCAGTGAGCTGTGTGTGTCAGTGTTAGTTACAGGAGCAGTAGGGAGCTGTGTGTGTCAGTGTTAGTTACAGGAGCAGCAGGGAGCTGTGTGTGTCAGTGTTAGTTACAGGAGCAGCAGGGAGCTGTGTGTGTCAGTGTTAGTTACAGGAGCAGCAGGGAGCTGTGTGTCAGTGTTAGTTACAGGTGCAGCAGTGAGCTGTGTGTGTCAGTGTTAGTTACAGGAGCAGCAGTGAGCTGTGTGTGTCTGTGTTAGTTACAGGAGCAGCAGGGAGCTGTGTGTGTCAGTGTTAGTTACAGGAGCAGCAGGGAGCTGTGTGTCAGTGTTAGTTACAGGAGCAGCAGGGAGCTGTGTGTGTCAGTGTTAGTTACAGGAGCAGTAGGGAGCTGTGTGTGTCAGTGTTAGTTACAGGAGCAGCAGGGAGCTGTGTGTCAGTGTTAGTTACAGGAGCAGTAGTGAGCTGTGTGTGTCAGTGTTAGTTACAGGTGCAGTAGTGAGCTGTGTGTGTCAGTGTTAGTTACAGGAGAAGCAGGGAGCTGTGTGTGTCAGTGTTAGTTACAGGAGCAGCAGTGAGCTGTGTGTGTCAGTGTTAGTTACAGGAGCAGCAGTGAGCTGTGTGTGTCAGTGTTAGTTACAGGAGCAGTAGTGAGCTGTGTGTGTCAGTGTTAGTTACAGGAGCAGTAGTGAGCTGTGTGTGTCAGTGTTAGTTACAAGAGCAGTAGGGAGCTGTGTGTGTCAGTGTTAGTTACAGGAGCAGCAGTGAGCTGTGTGTGTCAGTGTTAGTTACAGGAGCAGCAGGGAGCTGTGTGTGTCAGTGTTAGTTACAGGAGCAGCAGGGAGCTGTGTGTGTCAGTGTTAGTTACAGGAGCAGCAGGGAGCTGTGTGTGTCAGTGTTAGTTACAGGAGCAGTAGGGAGCTGTGTGTGTCAGTGTTAGTTACAGGAGCAGTAGTGAGCTGTGTGTCAGTGTTAGTTACAGGAGCAGTAGTGAGCTGTGTGTCAGTGTTAGTTACAGGAGCAGTAGGGAGCTGTGTGTGTCAGTGTTAGTTACAGGAGCAGCAGTGAGCTGTGTGTCAGTGTTAGTTACAGGAGCAGCAGGGAGCTGTGTGTGTCAGTGTTAGTTACAGGAGCAGTAGTGAGCTGTGTGTGTCAGTGTTAGTTACAGGAGAAGCAGTGAGCTGTGTGTGTCAGTGTCAGTTACAGGAGCAGTAGCGAGCTGTGTGTGTCAGTGTTAGTTACAGGAGCAGTAGTGAGCTGTGTGTGTCAGTGTTAGTTACAGGAGAAGCAGGGAGCTGTGTGTGTCAGTGTTAGTTACAGGAGCAGCAGTGAGCTGTGTGTGTCAGTGTTAGTTACAGGAGAAGCAGGGAGCTGTGTGTGTCAGTGTTAGTTACAGGAGCAGTAGTGAGCTGTGTGTGTCAGTGTTAGTTACAGGAGAAGCAGGGAGCTGTGTGTGTCAGTGTTAGTTACAGGAGCAGCAGTGAGCTGTGTGTGTCAGTGTTAGTTACAGGAGCAGCAGGGAGCTGTGTGTGTCAGTGTTAGTTACAGGAGCAGCAGGGAGCTGTGTGTGTCAGTGTTAGTTACAGGAGCACAGTGAGCTGTGTGTGTCAGTGTTAGTTACAGGAGCAGCAGGGAGCTGTGTGTGTCAGTGTTAGTTACAGGAGCAGCAGTGAGCTGTGTGTGTCAGTGTTAGTTACAGGAGAAGCAGGGAGCTGTGTGTGTCAGTGTTAGTTACAGGAGCAGCAGGGAGCTGTGTGTGTCAGTGTTAGTTACAGGAGCAGCAGTGAGCTGTGTGTGTCAGTGTTAGTTACAGGAGCAGCAGGGAGCTGTGTGTGTCAGTGTTAGTTACAGGAGCAGCAGGGAGCTGTGTGTGTCAGTGTTAGTTACAGGAGCAGCAGTGAGCTGTGTGTGTCAGTGTTAGTTACAGGAGCAGTAGGGAGCTGTGTGTGTCAGTGTTAGTTACAGGAGCAGCAGGGAGCTGTGTGTGTCAGTGTTAGTTACAGGAGCAGCAGGGAGCTGTGTGTCAGTGTTAGTTACAGGAGCAGCAGGGAGCTGTGTGTGTCAGTGTTAGTTACAGGAGCAGTAGGGAGCTGTGTGTGTCAGTGTTAGTTACAGGAGCAGCAGGGAGCTGTGTGTGTCAGTGTTAGTTACAGGAGCAGCAGGGAGCTGTGTGTGTCAGTGTTAGTTACAGGAGCAGTAGTGAGCTGTGTGTGTCAGTGTTAGTTACAGGAGCAGCAGGGAGCTGTGTGTGTCAGTGTTAGTTACAGGAGCAGTAGGGAGCTGTGTGTGTCAGTGTTAGTTACAGGAGCAGTAGTGAGCTGTGTGTGTCAGTGTTAGTTACAGGAGAAGCAGGGAGCTGTGTGTGTCAGTGTTAGTTACAGGAGAAGCAGGGAGCTGTGTGTGTCAGTGTTAGTTACAGGAGCAGCAGGGAGCTGTGTGTCAGTGTTAGTTACAGGAGCAGTAGGGAGCTGTGTGTGTCAGTGTTAGTTACAGGAGCAGCAGGGAGCTGTGTGTGTCAGTGTTAGTTACAGGAGCAGTAGTGAGCTGTGTGTGTCAGTGTTAGTTACAGGAGCAGCAGTGAGCTGTGTGTGTCAGTGTTAGTTACAGGAGCAGCAGGGAGCTGTGTGTGTCAGTGTTAGTTACAGGAGCAGCAGGGAGCTGTGTGTCAGTGTTAGTTACAGGAGAAGCAGGGAGCTGTGTGTGTCAGTGTTAGTTACAGGAGCAGCAGGGAGCTGTGTGTGTCAGTGTTAGTTACAGGAGAAGCAGTGAGCTGTGTGTCATTGTTAGTTACAGGAGCAGCAGTGAGCTGTGTGTGTCAGTGTCAGTTACAGGAGCAGTAGTGAGCTGTGTGTGTCAGTGTTAGTTACAGGAGGAGCAGTGAGCTGTGTGTGTCAGTGTTAGTTACAGGAGCAGCAGGGAGCTGTGTGTGTCAGTGTTAGTTACCGGAGCAGCAGGGAGCTGTGTGTCAGTGTTAGTTACAGGAGCAGCAGGGAGCTGTGTGTGTCAGTGTTAGTTACAGGAGCAGTAGGGAGCTGTGTGTGTCAGTGTTAGTTACAGGAGCAGCAGGGAGCTGTGTGTCAGTGTTAGTTACAGGAGCAGTAGTGAGCTGTGTGTGTCAGTGTTAGTTACAGGTGCAGTAGTGAGCTGTGTGTGTCAGTGTTAGTTACAGGAGAAGCAGGGAGCTGTGTGTGTCAGTGTTAGTTACAGGAGCAGCAGTGAGCTGTGTGTGTCAGTGTTAGTTACAGGAGCAGCAGTGAGCTGTGTGTGTCAGTGTTAGTTACAAGAGCAGTAGTGAGCTGTGTGTGTCAGTGTTAGTTACAGGTGCAGTAGTGAGCTGTGTGTGTCAGTGTTAGTTACAAGAGCAGTAGGGAGCTGTGTGTGTCAGTGTTAGTTACAGGAGCAGCAGTGAGCTGTGTGTGTCAGTGTTAGTTACAGGAGCAGCAGGGAGCTGTGTGTGTCAGTGTTAGTTACAGGAGAAGCAGGGAGCTGTGTGTGTCAGTGTTAGTTACAGGAGCAGCAGGGAGCTGTGTGTGTCAGTGTTAGTTACAGGAGCAGTAGGGAGCTGTGTGTGTCAGTGTTAGTTACAGGAGCAGTAGTGAGCTGTGTGTCAGTGTTAGTTACAGGAGCAGTAGTGAGCTGTGTGTCAGTGTTAGTTACAGGAGCAGTAGGGAGCTGTGTGTGTCAGTGTTAGTTACAGGAGCAGTAGTGAGCTGTGTGTCAGTGTTAGTTACAGGAGCAGCAGGGAGCTGTGTGTGTCAGTGTTAGTTACAGGAGCAGTAGTGAGCTGTGTGTGTCAGTGTTAGTTACAGGAGAAGCAGTGAGCTGTGTGTGTCAGTGTCAGTTACAGGAGCAGTAGCGAGCTGTGTGTGTCAGTGTTAGTTACAGGAGCAGTAGTGAGCTGTGTGTGTCAGTGTTAGTTACAGGAGAAGCAGGGAGCTGTGTGTGTCAGTGTTAGTTACAGGAGCAGTAGTGAGCTGTGTGTGTCAGTGTTAGTTACAGGAGAAGCAGGGAGCTGTGTGTGTCAGTGTTAGTTACAGGAGCAGTAGTGAGCTGTGTGTGTCAGTGTTAGTTACAGGAGAAGCAGGGAGCTGTGTGTCAGTGTTAGTTACAGGAGCAGCAGTGAGCTGTGTGTGTCAGTGTTAGTTACAGGAGAAGCAGGGAGCTGTGTGTGTCAGTGTTAGTTACAGGAGCAGCAGGGAGCTGTGTGTGTCAGTGTTAGTTACAGGAGCACAGTGAGCTGTGTGTGTCAGTGTTAGTTACAGGAGCAGCAGGGAGCTGTGTGTGTCAGTGTTAGTTACAGGAGCACAGTGAGCTGTGTGTGTCAGTGTTAGTTACAGGAGAAGCAGGGAGCTGTGTGTGTCAGTGTTAGTTACAGGAGCAGCAGGGAGCTGTGTGTGTCAGTGTTAGTTACAGGAGCACAGTGAGCTGTGTGTGTCAGTGTTAGTTACAGGAGCAGTAGGGAGCTGTGTGTGTCAGTGTTAGTTACAGGAGCAGCAGGGAGCTGTGTGTCAGTGTTAGTTACAGGAGCAGCAGTGAGCTGTGTGTGTCAGTGTTAGTTACAGGAGCAGTAGGGAGCTGTGTGTGTCAGTGTTAGTTACAGGAGCAGCAGGGAGCTGTGTGTGTCAGTGTTAGTTACAGGAGAAGCAGGGAGCTGTGTGTCAGTGTTAGTTACCGGAGCAGCAGGGAGCTGTGTGTGTCAGTGTTAGTTACAGGAGCAGTAGCGAGCTGTGTGTGTCAGTGTTAGTTACAGGAGCAGCAGCGAGCTGTGTGTGTCAGTGTTAGTTACAGGAGAAGCAGGGAGCTGTGTGTGTCAGTGTTAGTTACAGGAGCAGTAGTGAGCTGTGTGTGTCAGTGTTAGTTACAGGAGCAGCAGTGAGCTGTGTGTGTCAGTGTTAGTTACAGGAGCAGTAGGGAGCTGTGTGTGTCAGTGTTAGTTACAGGAGCAGTAGTGAGCTGTGTGTGTCAGTGTTAGTTACAGGAGAAGCAGGGAGCTGTGTGTGTCAGTGTTAGTTACAGGAGAAGCAGGGAGCTGTGTGTGTCAGTGTTAGTTACAGGAGCAGCAGGGAGCTGTGTGTCAGTGTTAGTTACAGGAGCAGTAGGGAGCTGTGTGTGTCAGTGTTAGTTACAGGAGCAGTAGGGAGCTGTGTGTGTCAGTGTTAGTTACAGGAGCAGTAGTGAGCTGTGTGTGTCAGTGTTAGTTACAGGAGCAGCAGTGAGCTGTGTGTGTCAGTGTTAGTTACAGGAGCAGCAGTGAGCTGTGTGTGTCAGTGTTAGTTACAGGAGAAGCAGGGAGCTGTGTGTCAGTGTTAGTTACAGGAGAAGCAGGGAGCTGTGTGTGTCAGTGTTAGTTACAGGAGCAGCAGGGAGCTGTGTGTGTCAGTGTTAGTTACAGGAGAAGCAGTGAGCTGTGTGTCATTGTTAGTTACAGGAGCTGCAGTGAGCTGTGTGTGTCAGTGTCAGTTACAGGAGCAGTAGTGAGCTGTGTGTGTCAGTGTTAGTTACAGGAGGAGCAGTGAGCTGTGTGTGTCAGTGTTAGTTACAGGAGCAGCAGGGAGCTGTGTGTGTCAGTGTTAGTTACAGGAGTAGCAGTGAGCTGTGTGTGTCAGTGTTAGTTACAGGAGCAGCAGGGAGCTGTGTGTGTCAGTGTTAGTTACAGGAGCAGTAGGGAGCTGTGTGTGTCAGTGTTAGTTACAGGAGCAGTAGTGAGCTGTGTGTGTCAGTGTTAGTTACAGAAGCAGCAGTGAGCTGTGTGTGTCAGTGTTAGTTACAGGAGCAGCAGTGAGCTGTGTGTGTCAGTGTTAGTTACAGGAGCAGCAGGGAGCTGTGTGTCAGTGTTAGTTACAGGAGAAGCAGGGAGCTGTGTGTGTCAGTGTTAGTTACAGGAGCAGCAGTGAGCTGTGTGTGTCAGTGTTAGTTACAGGAGAAGCAGGGAGCTGTGTGTCAGTGTTAGTTACATGAGCAGTAGTGAGCTGTGTGTGTCAGTGTTAGTTACAGGTGCAGTAGTGAGCTGTGTGTGTCAGTGTTAGTTACAGGAGCAGCAGGGAGCTGTGTGTCATTGTTAGTTACAGGAGCAGCAGGGAGCTGTGTGTGTCAGTGTTAGTTACAGGAGCAGCAGGGAGCTGTGTGTCAGTGTTAGTTACAGGAGCAGCAGTGAGCTGTGTGTGTCAGTGTTAGTTACAGGAGCAGCAGTGAGCTGTGTGTGTCATTGTTAGTTACAGGAGCAGCAGTGAGCTGTGTGTGTCAGTGTTAGTTACAGGAGCAGCAGTGAGCTGTGTGTGTCAGTGTTAGTTACAGGAGCAGCAGGGAGCTGTGTGTGTCAGTGTTAGTTACAGGAGCAGCAGTGAGCTGTGTGTGTCATTGTTAGTTACAGGAGCAGCAGTGAGCTGTGTGTGTCAGTGTTAGTTACAGGAGCAGCTGCAGCAGTGAGCTGTGTGTGTCAGTGTTAGTTACAGGAGCAGCTGCAGCAGTGAGTTGTGTGTCATTGTTAGTTACAGGAGCACAGTGAGCTGTGAGTGTCAGTGTTAGTTACATGAGCAGTAGGGAGCTGTGTGTGTCAGTGTTAGTTACAGGAGCAGTAGGGAGCTGTGTGTGTCAGTGTTAGTTACAGGAGCAGCAGGGAGCTGTGTGTGTCAGTGTTAGTTACAGGAGCAGCAGTGAGCTGTGTGTGTCAGTGTTAGTTACAGGAGCAGTAGGGAGCTGTGTGTGTCAGTGTTAGTTACAGGAGCAGCTGCAGCAGTGAGCTGTGTGTGTCAGTGTTAGTTACAGGAGCAGCTGCAGCAGTGAGCTGTGTGTGTCAGTGTTAGTTACAGAAACAGCTGCAGCAGTGAGCTGTGTGTGTCAGTGTTAGTTACAGGAGCAGTAGGGAGCTGTGTGTGTCAGTGTTAGTTACAGGAGCAGTAGGGAGCTGTGTGTGTCAGTGTTAGTTACAGGAGCAGTAGGGAGCTGTGTGTGTCAGTGTTAGTTACAGGAGCAGCAGGGAGCTGTGTGTGTCAGTGTTAGTTACAGGAGCAGTAGTGAGCTGTGTGTTAGTTACAGGAGCAGTAGGGAGCTGTGTGTGTCAGTGTTAGTTACAGGAGCAGCAGGGAGCTGTGTGTGTCAGTGTTAGTTACAGGAGCAGTAGTGAGCTGTGTGTGTCAGTGTTAGTTACAGGAGCAGTAGTGAGCTGTGTGTGTCAGTGTTAGTTACAGGAGCAGCAGGGAGCTGTGTGTGTCAGTGTTAGTTACAGGAGCAGCAGTGAGCTGTGTGTGTCAGTGTTAGTTACAGGAGCAGCAGTGAGCTGTGTGTGTCAGTGTTAGTTACAGGAGCAGCAGGGAGCTGTGTGTGTCAGTGTTAGTTACAGGAGCAGCAGTGAGCTGTGTGTGTCAGTGTTAGTTACAGGAGCAGTAGTGAGCTGTGTGTTAGTTACAGGAGCAGCAGTTAGCTGTGTGTGTCAGTGTTAGTTACAGGAGCAGTAGGGAGCTGTGTGTGTCAGTGTTAGTTACAGGTGCAGTAGTGAGCTGTGTGTTTCAGTGTTAGTTACAGGAGCAGCAGGGAGCTGTGTGTGTCAGTGTTAGTTACAGGAGCAGTAGGGAGCTGTGTGTGTCAGTGTTAGTTACAGGTGCAGTAGTGAGCTGTGTGTGTCAGTGTTAGTTACAGGAGAAGCAGGGAGCTGTGTGTCAGTGTTAGTTACAGGAGAAGCAGGGAGCTGTGTGTGTCAGTGTTAGTTACAGGAGCAGCAGGGAGCTGTGTGTCAGTGTTAGTTACAGGAGAAGCAGTGAGCTGTGTGTCAGTGTTACTTACAGGAGCAGCAGGGAGCTGTGTGTCAGTGTTAGTTACAGGAGCAGCAGTGAGCTGTGTGTGTCAGTGTTAGTTACAGGAGAAGCAGTGAGCTGTGTGTCATTGTTAGTTACAGGAGCAGCAGTGAGCTGTGTGTGTCAGTGTTAGTTACAGGAGCAGCAGGGAGCTGTGTGTCAGTGTTAGTTACAGGAGAAACAGGGAGCTGTGTGTCAGTGTTAGTTACAGGAGAAGCAGGGAGCTGTGTGTCATTGTTAGTTACAGGAGCAGCAGGGAGCTGTGTGTGTCAGTGTTAGTTACAGGAGCAGCAGGGAGCTGTGTGTCAGTGTTAGTTACAGGAGCAGCAGTGAGCTGTGTGTGTCAGTGTTAGTTACAGGAGCAGTAGGGAGCTGTGTGTGTCAGTGTTAGTTACAGGAGCAGCAGGGAGCTGTGTGTCAGTGTTAGTTACAGGAGCAGCAGTGAGCTGTGTGTCAGTGTTAGTTACAGGAGCAGCAGGGAGCTGTGTGTGTCATTGTTAGTTACAGGAGCAGCATTGAGATGTGTGTGTCATTGTTAGTTACAGGAGCAGTAGTGAGCTGTGTGTCAGTGTTAGTTACAGGAGCAGCAGTGAGCTGTGTGTGTCAGTGTTAGTTACAGGAGCAGCAGTGAGCTGTGTGTGTCAGTGTTAGTTACAGGAGCAGCAGTGAGCTGTGTGTGTCAGTGTTAGTTACAGGAGCAGCTGCAGCAGTGAGCTGTGTGTGTCAGTGTTAGTTACAGGAGCAGCAGTGAGCTGTGTGTGTCAGTGTTAGTTACAGAGGCAGCAGTGAGCTGTGTGTGATCTCAGTGTGATTGTGCTGTGTGTGTATTCGAGTTACAGAGGCAGCAGTGAGCTGTGCATGGTCTCAGTGTGATTGTGCTGTGTGTGTATTCGAGTTACAGAGGCAGCAGTGAGCTGTGCATGGTCTCAGTGTGATTGTGCTGTGTGTGTATTCGAGTTACAGAGGCAGCAGTGAGCTGTGTGTGATCTCAGTGTGATTGTGCTGTGTGTGTATTCGATTTACAGAGGCAGCAGTGAGCTGTGTGTGATCTCAGTGTGATTGTGCTGTGTGTGTATTCGAGTTACAGAGGCAGCAGTGAGCTGTGCATGGTCTCAGTGTGATTGTGCTGTGTGTATTCGAGTTACAGAGGCAGCAGTGAGCTGTGCATAGTCTCAGTGTGATTGTGCTGAGTGTGTGTGACGGGAATCACCATGATCTGGGGGCCTCTTATGGAACACTCTTTGGGCAGGGGGAACATACCCAGAGACTGCATGAGAATGTGGAATTTTATAAGTCGGACACCCCATGTACTTTTAAAAACAATGTCTTATGTCCACATCACCCTGTATCCATAGATACAGAATGGGTACAGGGCGTGAGTGCCTATTGTGGGAGCAAGTGTGACTCAATAAACCAAGTGGGCATAAAGGATGTAAGAGCTGTTTTATTTACGCTTCAGATCTGATTGTGTCTCAGAAGTCTGTCTGGGGAAACTGATTGTGTTCCTGTGTGATTATCTTAACTAGACTGCCCAACATCAGGGGCGCGATCCGATATACGGCGTAGTTTGCGGCGCAAGTGAGGGAACCCGCGTCGCCCGCAGTTTCAGCTCGCATCTCGAGCTATCCAATATACGGCGCCGTCAGTTGCTAACGTGCCGTAAATCGGATTAACCAGCGATGTCCAAAAATCTGCGCAAGTACAAATTTCTGGCGTCGCCAGTGACTTGCGCCACGTTAGAAACTGCCGGCGCCTACAAAACCTGACTAAAGTATGAAATCACCCGCACTGTCTAACACGCCTCCTAAACATAGCCCGACACGTCTAACCCTCTATCCGCTATCCCCCTCACTAGCCTAACAATAAAAAATGTATTAACCCCTAAACCGCCGCTCCCAAACCCCGCCGCAACCTAATAAAGTTATTAACCCCTAAACCCGCCGCTCCCGGACCCCCTGCCAGCTATATTAAATCTATAACCCCCTAAAGTGAGCCCCTAACACTGCCGCCATCTATTTTAAAAATATTAACCCCTAATCTAATCCCCCTACCCCGCCACCATCTATATTAAATTATTTAACCCCTAAAATAATAAACTATCCCTACCACTAAACCTAAGTCTAACCCTACAAATAGCCCTGAAAAGGGCTTTTTGCGTGACATTACCCCAAAGTAAACTGCTCTTTTGCCAGCCCTCAAAAAAAGGGCTTTTTGCGGGGCATGCCCCAAAGAATTCAGCTCTTTTGCCAGCCCTTAAAAGGGCTTTTGGCGGGGCTTTGTCACAAAGTAAACAGCTCTTTTGCATTTAATCTAAATCCCCCTACACCGCCGCCAGCTATATTAACTATATTAACCCTAATTCTATTAGGGTTAATATAGTTAATATCGTTATTATATATATATATTAAGTATAATAACCCTATCTAACTCTAACATCCCTAACTAAACTCTTATTAAAATAAATCTAATAATATTATTAATTAAAATATTCCTATTTAAATCTAAATACTTACCTATAAAATAAACCCTAAGATAGCTACAATATAATTAATAATTACATTGTAGCTATGTTAGGGTTTATATTTATTTTACAGGTAAATTGTTAATTATTTTAACTAGGTATAATAGCTATTAAATAGTTATTAACTATTTAATAGCTACCTATTTAAAATAATTACCCAATTACCTGTAAAATAAATCCTAACCTAAGTTACAAATACACCTACACTATCAATAAATTAAATAAACTACAAATATCTATCTAAAAATACAAAGATTACAAGATTTTTTAGCTAATTACACCTATTCTAAGCCCCCTAATAAAATAATAAACCCCCAAAATAAAAAAATGCCCTACCCTATTCTAAATTAAAAATAGTTCAAAGCTCTTTTACCTTACCAGTCCTTAAAAGGGCCTTTTGTGGGGGCATGCCCCAAAGAAAACTGCTCTTTTGCCTGAAAAAAACACACAATACCACCCCCCAACATTACAACCCACCACCCACATACCCCTAATCTAACCCAAACCCCCCTTAAATAAACCTAACACTACCCCCCTGAAGATCTCCCTACCTTGTATTCACCCCGCCGGGCAGAACTCTTCATCCGATCCGGGCGATGTCCAATCAAGCGGCAAAGCAGAATTCTTCATCCCGGCGATGTCTTTCTCCAAGCGGCAGCAAAGTCTTCTTCCATCCAGCAGCATCTTCCATCAAGTGGCATCTTCAATCTTCATTCATCGCTCCTCCGACGCGGAGCATCCATCCCGGCCGACGACTGAACGACGAATGAGGTACCTTTAAATGACGTCATCCAAGATGGCGTCCGTCGAATTCCGATTGGCTGATAGGATTCTATCAGCCAATCGGAATTAAGGTAGAAAAATCTGATTGGCTGATTGAATCAGCCAATCAGATTGAAGTTCAATCCGATTGGCTGATCCAATCAGCCAATCAGATTGAGCTCATATTCTATTGGCTGTTCCGATCAGCCAATAGAATGCGAGCTCAATCTGATTGGCTGATTCAATCAGCCAATCAGATTTTTCCTACCTTAATTCCGATTGGCTGATAGAATCCTATCAGCCAATCGGAATTGAAGGGACGCCATCTTGGATGAAGTCCCTTAAAGGAGCCTTCATTCGTCGGTAGTCCGTCGGGTAAGAAGGATGTTCCGCGTCGGCGGAATGATGATGGATCCTGAAGAAGAAGATTGACGACCCCGCTTGGAAGATGACATCGCCCGGATCGAAGACTTCTTCAGCGCCGCTTGGAGGATCACTTCATCGGATGGAAGATTTCTTCAGCACCCCTTGGAGGATAACTTCTGCCGCTCCGGATCTCCTCTTCGGTTCCATCGCTGCTCGGCTGAGTGAAGACAACTCAAGGTAGGATGATCTTCAGGGGGGTAGTGTTAGGTTTTTTTAAGGGGGGTTTGGGTTAGATTAGGGGTATGTGGGTGGTGGGTTTTAATGTTGGGGGGGTTGTATTTTTCTTTTACAGGCAAAAGAGCTGAATTTTTGGGGGCATGCCCCACGAAAGGCCCTTTTAAGGGCTGGTAAGGTAAAAGAGCTTTGAACTTTTTTTAATTTAGAATAGGGTAGAGCATTTTTTTATTTTGGGGGGCTTTGTTATTTTATTAGGGGGCTTAGATTAGGTGTAATTAGCTTAAAATTGTTGTAATATTTTTAAAATGTTTGTAACTTATTTTTTTTATTTTTTGTAACTTAGCTTTTTTTATTTTTGTACTTTAGTTAGTTTATGTAATTGTATTTAATTGTAGTTATTTGTAGTTAATTTATTTAATTAATTTAATGATAGTGTAGTGTTAGGTTTAATTGTAACTTAGGTTAGGATTTATTTTACAGGTAATTTTGTATTTCTTTTAGCTAGGTAGTTATTAAATAGTTAATAACTATTTAATAACTATTCTAACTAGCTAAAATAAATGCAAAGTTACCTGTAAAATAAATATAAATCCTAAGATAGCTACAATGTAATTATTAATTACATTGTAGCTATCTTAGGGTTTATTTTACAGGTAAGTATTTAGTTTTAAATAGGAATAATTTATTAAAGTATAGTGTAGTGTTAGGTGTAATTGTAACTTAGGTTAGTTTTTATTTTACAGGTTAATTTCTCTTTATTTTATCTAGGTAAGCTATTAAATAGTTAATAACTATTTAATAGCTATTGTACCTAGTTAAAATAAATTGAAATTTGCCTGTAAAATAAAAATAAATCCTAACATAGCTACAATATAATTATTATTTATATTGTAGCTATATTAGGGTTTATTTATAGGTAAGTATTTAGTTTTAAATAGGATTAATTTAGTTCATAATAGAAATATTATTTAGATTTATTTAATTAATATTTAAGTTAGGGGGTGTTAGGGTTAGTGTTAGACTTAGGTTTAGGGGTTAATAATTTTATTACAGTGGCGGCGGTGTAGTGGGGGGCAGGATAGGGGTTAATAAATTTATTATAGGTGGCGACGGTGTAGGGGGGGCAGGATAGGGGTTAATAAATTTAATATAGGTTGCGGCGGGGTCCGGGAGCGGCGGTTTAGGGGTTAATACATATATTATAGTTGCGGCGGGGTCAGGGAGTGGCGGTTTAGGGGTTAAACTATTTATTTAGTTGCGGCGAGGTGCAGGATCAGCAGGATAGGGGTTAATAACTTTATTATAGAGGGCGACGGTATAGGGGGGGCAGGATAGGGGTTACTAGGTATAATGTAGGTTGCGGCGGTGTCCAGGAGCGGCGGTTTAGGGGTTAATACATTTATAAGAGTTGCGGTGGGGTCTAGGAGCGGCGGTTTAGGGGTTACTAACTTTATTTAGTTGCGGGGGGCTCCGGGGGCGCCGGTATAGGGGGTAGAACAGTGTAGTTTAGTGTGGGTGCTTAGTGACAGGCTAGCAAGAAAGCTGTAAAAAAGCCGAAGAGCAGCGAGATCGGATGAGTGATAACTCTCACAATCCGCTGCTCATCGCCCCGTACTTGGCGCGTGGCTTTTTGACAGCTTTTTTGATAACTTAGGCGAATTTTTGCAGGTCCGCGGCGGCAATGTGAGGCGAGATTAGGCGGGCGTATTGGGCCGGCGAAGGCAGGTAAAGTAGACACGTTGATAACTACCCCCCATCGTCTCTGCTGCTGAGGGGGAAAAAGCTTGAGAATTTCTTTGCCGTTTTCTGTTTACTTTCTGCCAGTGAGAGTGTTGAGGTTGTGGAGGATATGCTGGTTTGTTCCCAGGTGAAGTGCTTTTCTCCTGCAGTCGGGGTAGTGAGGGTGGTGGGATACTGAGAGCCTTGCAGAACTCTTCTATATGTTACAATTGTATTATCTTTATTAACTTTGAGGCTGATGGATAGCCCCATCTATATGGGATTTTATGCTCATGTAGATGTTCTGTCAAGAGCTTTGCCTCTCTGCGGTTGGAGAGAGTCACAGGTGTAGCCTTTCTGGCTGCTTGGGCAATGAGTTCTTTGTCTTGGTATTTATGAAATAATGACCTGTGACCTCTGTCTAATTGATAGGGTGTTGAGGAAGGATCATTTAATAGGTGCTGGAACTGTTTTTGTAGCTAATTAGGAATGAGGTCTCCTGTCACCGTTTCCGGTACACCTCGGATTAGCAGATTCTGCCTTCTGCCCCGGTTATCCAAGTCTTCCAATTGACTTTTGAGTTGTTGTATTTGAATGTCCTGTATCGAAAGATATCTTGAGTGTTCATCTACTATATTAGTGACTTCATTAGTCTGTTCTTCCATATATTCAATCCTTTCGCTGAGTTCAGTAATATCTTTTTTAACTTCTGCTAACCCATCTTTAAGTATCTTTCCCACTTGTTGTAAAAGGGTGTTGAAGTCTTCCTTAGTTGTGAGTGAGGTAAGATCAGCTCTAGTTAGGGGAGCGTTAATTTCTGTGTCAGTCTGTGGGATTTAGCGCATGTGTAGATTCTTCATGCTCAGAATCCATTTATTTCCCTTGTGATGTGCTCAGGGCTTTGAAGTGAGTGTTTAGCTTAGTTGTAGTGGTAGGGTTAGCTTTAGATGCCTTATCCCCTTTGGGCTGTCTCCTGGCAGCCATGTTTTCAAATATTGATATTGATGTGAGGTATATAGCAGGGAAATGTTATCTGCGGACTGGTTAGGTACCAATGAGCCCATTAGTCTCAATATGTGATAGGGAATGTAATTTTCTAGCTTTATTAGGTCTGATTTCCTATTTTGTGGTACCCTTGTGTTTTCTTTAAGACTCTATACCATGCCTTTTAGAGGCGTAATTTATTTTTCCCTGACAGGCTTCAATGGCGTGCTAATTTAGGAGCTCTAGTGTACCCTATTGTAGCTTTTGTGCTGTAATTAGGGCCTCTCCCGGTTCTGCAAGGTCTATATTATTTATTAGTCTGTAGCTTTAGTGAGTAATGGCTTACTACTTTGTGGTGCCCTTATATTGTCCTTAGGCCGCTAAGCAATGTACTTTAGGGGCGCTAATTATGATTTCACTGTAGGCCTAACTGCATGTTAAGTTGGAAGTCTAATGGCAGCCCTCCGCAGCTATTGCGTTATCATTGAGGACTTCTTCTGGGCTTACGGGGTCAGTATCATTTGTTTTTAATGATATCCCTTTTGCTGAAGTGATAGTTTCCCTTTTATATTTTATGTGCGCAGTTTGTGCTCTTTTACCTGGGTCTGCCGAGGCCTGCTGTGTTTCAGGTTTCCCATCCACTCCCGGAGGTGGTCTCGTTAGGCTCCGTTTAGTGAAGCAATGCTGTTGGTGTCGATGCTTGTGTGGTCACAAAGATGGATAGAATGACATTGAAAAGCAAAAGGCGTAATTCAAAAGACCCAAATAAAGAGCCCTGTCCGTTTGGGACAAGAACCATAGTACTTTGATGACTTTATTTTAGCTGCTACGTTAAAGAATCAGAATAAATTGCACTTAGTACATTTTAGTCTAGCACTTTAAACGTACAGTCTATCATTGAGTTTTTAGCTTTATGTCATTGTTGCAGAATTGAGTCTCAGTTGGTAAATATGCACTTGCATTAGCGCTTGAAAGCATAATTAGTGTATGTAGTTGTCACATAAATCCCATTATACGAACCTTCACCACCTACCCCTCCTCCTGACCATGTATAATAATCATAATAGTAATAAGTTAATTTACGTCCGAATTTGTATTCAGCATTTTGTGTTTAATAAATATTATTATTTTTAGAATGACGTTGTAGTATTGTGCTAAGAGAAATAGTTGTCAAATTTAATTTACAATATGAAAAGTGTTATTTTTAGCTTTGCTTTTCTAAACACAGTATATACCTTTGTGTAATTATTTATACCGTTATAACATAACATAATTTATGTAAGAACTTACCTGATAAATTCATTTCTTTCATATTGGCAAGAGTCCATGAGCTAGTGACATGTGGGATATACAATCCTACCAGGAGGGGCAAAGTTTCCCAAACCTCAAAATGCCTATAAATACACCCCTCACCACACCCACAATTCAGTTTAACGAATAGCCAAGAAGTGGGGTGATAAAGAACGGAGTAAAAAGCATCAACAAAGGAATTTGTAATAATTGTGCTTTATACAAAAAATCCTAACCACCATAAAAAGGGTGGGCCTCATGGACTCTTGCCAATATGAAAGAAATGAATTTATCAGGTAAGTTCTTACATAAATTATGTTTTCTTTCATGTAATTGGCAAGAGTCCATGAGCTAGTGACGTATGGGATATCAAATACCCAAGATGTGGATCTCCACGCAAGAGTCACTAGAGAGGGAGGGATAAAAAATAAACAGCCAAATGCTGAAAAAATAATCCACAACCCAAATATAAGTTATTCTCATGAAGAAAAGAAAAATTTAAAACAGTAGCAGAAGTATCAAACTGAAACAGCTTCCTGAAGAACTGTTCTACCAAAAACTGCTTCAGAATAAGCAAATACATAAAAACGGTAGAATTTAGTAAATGTGTTTAAAGAAGACCAAGTCGCTGCTTTGCAAATCTGATCAATCGAAGCTTCATTCTTAAAAGCCCATGAAGTGGAGACTGATCTAGTAGAATGAGCTGTAATTCTCTGAGGCAGGGCTTGACCCGACTCAAAATTAGCTTGATGAATCAAAAGCTTTAACCAAGAGGACAAGGAAATAGCAGAGGCCTTCTGAACTTTCCTAGGACCAGAAAATATAACAAATAGACTAGAAGTCTTCCTGAAATCTTTAGTAGCTTCAACATAATATTTCAAAGCTCTTACCACATCCAAAGAATGTAAGGATCTTTCCAAAGGATTCTTAGGATTAGGACACAAGGAAGGGACAACAATTTCTCTACTAATGTTGTTAGAATTCACAACCTTAGGTAAAAATTCAAATGAAGTCTGCAAAACCGCCTTATCCTGATGAAAAAATCAGAAAAGGAGATTCTCAAGTAAGAGCAGATAGCTCAGAAACTCTTCTAGCAAAAGAGATTGCCAAAAGGAACAACACTTTCCAAGAAAGTAGTTTAATATCCAAAGAATGCATAGGCTCAAAAGGAGGAGCCTGTAATGCCTTCAAAACCAAATTAAGACTCCAAGGAGGAGAAATTGATTTAATGACAGGCTTAATATGAACTAAAGCCTGTACAAAACAGTGAATATCAGGAAGATTAGCAATTTTTGTGTGAAATAAAACAGAAAGAGCAGAGATTTGTCCCTTCAAGGAACTTGCAGACAAACCCCTATCCAAACCATCCTGGAGAAACTGTAAAATTCTAGGAATTCTAAAAGAATGCCAAGAGAATTTATGAGAAGAACACCATGAAATGTAAGTCTTCCAAACTCGATAATAAATCTTCCTAGAGACAGATTTACGAGCTTGTAACATAGTATTAATTACTGAGTCAGAGAAACCTTTATGACTTAATACTGAGCGTTCAATTTCCATACCTTCAAATTTAATGATTTGAGATCCTGATGGAAAAACAAACCTTGAGACAGTAGGTCCGGCCTTAACGGAAGTGGCCAAGGTTGGCAACTGGACATCCGGACAAGATCCACATACCAAAACCTGTGGGGCCATGCTGGAGCCACCAGCAACACAAATGATTGTTCCATGATGATCTTGGAGATCACTCTCGGATGAAGAACTAGAGGCGGGAAGATATAAGCAGGTTGATAACACCAAGGAAGTGTCAGCGCATCCACTGCTTCCGCCTGAGAATCCCTGGACCTGGACAGGTATCTGGGAAGTTTCTTGTTTAGATGAGAAGCCATCAGATCTATTTCTGGAAGACCCCACATCTGAACAATCTGAGAAAACACATCCGGATGGAGAGACCACTCCCTGGATGTAAAGTCTAATGGCTGAGAAAATCCGCCTCCCAATTGTCTACACCTGGGATATGAACCCAAGTATCTGAGAAACTTCTTTCATAGCTAGGGGACTGTGAGTCCCACCCTGATTATTGACATATGCCACCGTTGTGATATTGTCTGTCTGAAAACAAATGAACGGTTCTCTCTTCAACAGAGGCCAAAACTGAAGAGCTCTGAGAATTGCACAGAGTTCTAAAATATTTATTGATAATCTCGCCTCTTGAGATTTCCAAACCCCTTGTGCTGTCAGAGATCCCCAGACAGCTCCCCAATCTGAAAGACTTGCATCTGTTGTGATCACAGTCCAGGTTGGCCGAACAAAAGAGGCCCCTTGAACTAAACGCTGGTGATTTAACCACCACATCAGAGAGTGTCGAACATTGGGATTTAAGGATATTAATTGTGATAACTTTGTATAATCCCGGCACCATTGATTCAGCATGCAAAGCTGGAGAGGTCTCATGTGAAAACGAGCAAAAGGAATCGCGACCAATGCTGCAATCATGAGACCTAAAACTTCCATGCACATAGCCACTGAAGGGAATGACTGAGACTGAAGGTGCCGACATGCTGCAACCAATTTCAAACGTCTCTTGCCTGTTAGAGACAGAGTCATGGACACTGAATCTATCTGGAAACCTAAAAAGGTGACCTTTGGAAAATTGGTTTGGAAAATTGATCCTCCAACCATGTTTTCGAAAAAACAACACAAGTTGATTCATGTGAGATTCTGCAGAACGTAAAGACTGAGCTAGTACCAAGATATCATCCAAATAAGGGAAAACCGCAATACCCTGTTCTCTGATTACAGAGAGTAGGGCACCCAGAACCTTTGAAAAGATTCTTGGAGCTGTTGCTAGGCCAAATGGAAGAGCAACAAATTGGTAATGCTCGTCTAGAAAAGAGAATCTCAGGAACTGATAATGTTCTGGATGAATCGGAATATGAAGGTAAGCATCCTGAAAGTCTATTGTAGACATATAATGTCCTTGCTGAACAAAAGGCAGAATAGTCCTTATAGTTACCATCTTGAAAGTTGGTACTCTTACATAACGATTCAAAATTTTCAGATCCAGAACTGGTCTGAATGAATTTTCTTTCTTTGGGACAATAAATAGATTTGAATAAAACCCCAGGCCATGTTCCTGAAAAGGAACCGGCATGATTACCCCTGAAACCTCCAGATCTGAAACACACTTCAGGAGAGCCTGCGCTTTTACTGGATTCAGTGGGATGCGTGAGAGGAAAAATCTTCTCACAGGAGGTCTTACTCTGAATCCTATTCGGTACCCCTGAGAGACAATGCTCTGAATCCATTGATTTTGGACAGAATTTGCCCAAACATCCTTGAAAAACCTTAATCTGCCCCCTACCAGCTGAACTGGAATGAGGGCCGCACCTTCTTGCGGACTTAGGGGCTGACTTTGGTTTCTTGAAAGGCTTGGATTTATTCCAATTTGAGGAAGGCTTCCAATTGGAAACAGAATCCTTGGGGGAAGGATTAGGTTTTTGTTTCTTATTTTGACGAAAGGAACGAAAACGATTAGAAGCCTTAGATTTACCCTTAGGTTTTTTATCCTGAGGCAAAAAAACTCCTCCCCCCCAGTAACAGTTGAAATAATAGAATCCAACTGAGAACCAAATAAATTATTACCTTGGAAAGAAAGAGATAATAATCTAGACTTAGATGTCATATCAGCATTCCAAGATTTAAGCCACAAGGCTCTTCTAGCTAAAATAGCTAAAGACATGGATCTAACATCAATTTTGATAATATTCTCCAACCAAAAAGTTGAAGCAGCTGCAACATCAGCCAAAGTAATTGCAGGCCTAAGAAGATGACCTGAATATAAATAGGCTTTCCTTAGATAAGATTCAAGCTTCCTATCTAAAGGATCTTTAAAGGAAGTACTATCTTCCATAGGAATAGTGGTTCATTTAGCAAGAGTAGAAATAGCCCCATCAACCTTGGGGATCTTTTCCCAAAACTCTATTGCAATTGCTGGTAAAGGATACAATTTTTTAAACCTTGCAGAAGGATTAAAAGGAGTACCTGGCTTATTCCATTCCTTAGAAATCATGTAAGAAATAGCATCAGGAATAGGAAAAACCTCTGGAGTAACCATAGTAGGTTTAAAAACAGCATTTAAACATTTACTGGTTTTAATATCAAGAGGACTAGCTTCCTCAATATCCAAAGTAATTAACACTTCTTTTAACAAAGAACGCATATACTCTAAATAAATAAGTAGATTTGTCAGTGTCAATGTCTGAGGAAGGATCTTCTGAATCAGATAGATCCTCATCAGAGGTGGATAATTCATTATGTTGTCGGTCATTTGAAATGTCATCAACTTTATGAGAAGTTTTAAAAGACCTCTTATGCTTATTAGAAGGTGGAAATGCAGACAAAGCCTTCTGAATAGAATCAGTAACAAATTCTTTAAAATTCATAGGTATATCATGTACATTAGAAGTTGAAGGAACTGCAACCGGCAATGTACTATTACAGGTGGACACTCTATCTGCATGTAAAAGTTTATCATGACAACTAATACAAATGAAAAAAATAAGTGCAAAGTCCATGTATAAGAGTAGGCAACCGGATACCAGTATGTCCCAAGTAAGCTGCATAGCAGAGTATGGCAGGTAATAATAGTAATAAGAACATGCAGAGTTCACAGCATACAAGCAGAAGCGTCAAGAACAATCTGACCACTCCAAGGAAGGCTCTCCTGTATCCACCCGACAAGGTTGGTGGGCAAACCGCCACCTCTAAACCCTTCCACAATCGGGGACCATTCAGCTCACCTCTACCGGTGTTTCACTGCTCTGTGGCAAACACCTTTCTCCGAGGTTGATGCGGTCTCTTCTCCTTGGCATCTGTAGCCAGCGTGTACTCCTTCGGCACTGGGTGCCTTCACCTTCTGGGTGACGTCAGACGCTGCATCGATACAGCTAACACATGTTGCGCTTCAGTTGCTAAATGCTGGATGATATAAGCAAGCTCAATCTGCCAATTCTTTAGGGACCACACTCCAATGCTGGAAAAGACTTGTTCCAAAACCGGATAGGAAGGCTCCTCTCCTTCCAAAAAATGTAGAAAAAAGAAATCCAAAGAACAAAGATCCTTAAAAAACTATATGCTTTATTTAGTAGTTAAAACACATGGGCATCAGGAAAGCGTAAAAGAGCAAAGAGCCGGTCTTACGCGTTTTGGCAAGACATAGCCGTAATCATAGAACATATGTGCTCTCAGGTGATACATTCATTTATACCTAACAAAAATTACCCATTGGATAAAATCACACACCCTCTAATCACCCTTTCCTATGTTTAAAGGGAACAGCACACATAATTCAAATATGGACATATACAGGGAGTGCAGAATTATTAGGCAAGTTGTATTTTTGAGGATTAATTTTATTATTGAACAATAACCATGTTCTCAATGAACCCAAAAAACTCATTAATATCAAAGCTGAATAGTTTTGGAAGTAGTTTTTAGTTTGTTTTTAGTTATAGCTATTTTAGGGGGATATCCGTGTGTGCAGGTGACTATTACTGTGCATAATTATTAGGCAACTTAACAAAAAACAAATATATACCCATTTCAATTATTTATTTTTACCAGTGAAACCAATATAACATCTTAACATTCACAAATATACATTTCTGACATTCAAAAACAAAACAAAAACAAATCAGTGACCAATATAGCCACCTTTCTTTGCAAGGACACTAAAAAGCCTGCCATCCATGGATTCTGTCAGTGTTTTGATCTGTTCACCATCAACATTGCGTGCAGCAGCAACCACAGCCTCCCAGACACTGTTCAGAGAGGTGTACTGTTTTCCCTCCTTGTAAATCTCACATTTGATGATGGACCACAGGTTCTCAATGGGGTTCAGATCAGGTGAACAAGGAGGCCATGTCATTAGATTTTCTTCTTTTATACCCTTTCTTGCCAGCCACGCTGTGGAGTACTTGGATGCGTGTGATGGAGCATTGTCCTGCATGAAAATCATGTTTTTCTTGAAGGATGCAGACTTCTTCCTGTACCACTGCTTGAAGAAGGTGTCTTCCAGAAACTGGCAGTAGGACTGGGAGTTGAGCTTGACTCCATCCTCAACCCGAAAAGGCCCCACAAGCTCATCTTTGATGATACCAGCCCAAACCAGTACTCCACCTCCACCTTGCTGGCGTCTGAGTCGGACTGGAGCTCTCTGCCCTTTACCAATCCAGCCACGGGCCCATCCATCTGGCCCATCAAGACTCACTCTCATTTCATCAGTCCATAAAACCTTAGAAAAATCAGTCTTGAGATATTTCTTGGCCCAGTCTTGACGTTTCAGCTTGTGTGTCTTGTTCAGTGGTGGTCGTCTTTCAGCCTTTCTTACCTTGGCCATGTCTCTGAGTATTGCACACCTTGTGCTTTTGGGCACTCCAGTGATGTTGCAGCTCTGAAATATGGCCAAACTGGTGGCAAGTGGCATCTTGGCAGCTGCACGCTTGACTTTTCTCAGTTCATGGGCAGTTATTTTGCGCCTTGGTTTTTCCACACGCTTCTTGCGACCCTGTTGACTATTTTAAATGAAACGCTTGATTGTTCGATGATCACGCGTCAGAAGCTGCATCCCTCTGCAATATATCTCACTATTTTTTACTTTTCTGAGCCTAAGTCCTTCTTTTGACCCATTTTGCCAAAGGAAAGGAAGTTGCCTAATAATTATGCACACCTGATATAGGGTGTTGATGTCATTAGACCACACCCCTTCTCATTACAGAGATGCACATCACCTAATATGCTTAATTGGTAGTAGGCTTTCGAGCCTATACAGCTTGGAGTAAGACAACATGCATAAAGAGGATGATGTGGTCAAAATACTAATTTGCCTAATAATTCTGCACTCCCTGTATATACAAATGTGAACAGCTTAATTCATTGCTATATGATAATATGTAATACTTTGCAAATATGTACACAATAAATAATAAATGGGAATTTCATATAAAGATGCCATAATGATAAAGATAAATATAATAGACAATTTGGATGAATTCATAGATTTACAATAAATACATAACAAGTTTTTATATATATACAACTCATATCCCAAAAGACATCTATACCTCACAAATATATGCTCATTAAAGATTATAAAACCCAAACAATGAATATAGAATAGGTAAATAAACATAATCACTAAATCTCATTTAGGTATAGTGAAAGGTAAATTCATATCTAGTGGGTTAGAAAAACCAACATGTCATATTTTTAATACACCCAAAATCTATATATAAATTACAAATATCATTGCTTACATCTCCCAAAAGTTAATAAGGTCATTTTCAGAATTGAACCCCTCAGGCCTAAGTGTGCACAATTTGTGGATCCAATAGACCTCCTGCCTAGCCAAAATAGGCCATTTATCTCCACCTCTGGGAGGGCATCTAATGGTTTCTATGGCATTCCATTCAAAGCTGCACACATTGCCATTGTGGACTTCAATAAAATGACTTGAAAGATCAGAACAGTGGTTTTTGTTCCTGATATACCCTAGGTGCTCACGTATACGAGTACGAACGTCACGGGTAGTCATACCCACGTACTGTAATTTGTGACACGTGCAACCAATAAGGTAAATCACGAACGTAGAAGAACAGTTGATACATCCTCTAGTATCAAACACCTGATTAGTAACGTTTGAGCTGAAAGAACTACCTAACTTGATATATTCACAGGCTTTACAATTTTTCCCACATCTATACGTTCCATTGTGTCTTAACCATGAGCTATGACTAACAGGTCTGCGTAACTGACTTGGTGAAATCAGATTACCAAGGGTAAGGTTTCTCCTATAGGTGAATCTACATCCTTGTTTGACCACATCCTTAAATAAGTCATCTCCATATAGAATAGGTAAATACTTTTTAACTATATTACAAACTTGGTAATATTGATTGGAATACCTAGTAATAAAATTAGGTTTATTGCCAATGCCAAATTCATCTTTATTAGCTTTAAGTCTATGTCTCCCCTGAAGAAGACATCTTCTATCACTTCTAGCTGCATAATCTTGGGCTTGGTTAATCACTTTGTCACTATAACCACGTTTTTGTAGTCTTGAACCCAAAGTTGCACATTCAGAGCTAAACACGTTCTCCTTAGAGCAGATTATTTTAGTCTTAAGGTACTGACCCATGGCAATACCCTGGAATACATGTTTCAGATGGGAACTAGATGAATGGAGTAAGGAATTTCCTGCTATACTTGGACACTCTATCTGCATGTAAAAGTTTATCATGACAACTAATACAAATGACATTAGGAGATATAATCTCCACAATTTTACAACAAATGCACTTAGCTTTGGTATAACTGATGTCAGGCAGCAAAATTCCAGCAGATACTTCTGAGGCAGGATCAGATTGAGACATCTTGCAAAATGTAAAAGAAAAAACAACATATAAAGCAAAATTATCAATTTCCTTATATGACGCCAAGTATGACGCACAACGAAACTGAAATTTTTTTGGGCGCCATCCATGTCCGGAAATGACACACTCGCGTCACTAACTATGCAACCCTGTGTGAACCCCTGCGTCAACTACAACGCCAGAAATGACGAACTTGCGTCAACGGACGTGCCTTTCACGCCAAAAAATTCTAGCGCCAAGAATGACGCAATAAAGTGTAGCATTTAGCGCACCCGCGAGCCTAAGACAGCCCGCAATTTGAAACAAGTAGTCAATTGAAAAAAAGACTAAACCCCAGGTAAGAAAAAATATTTCTCAATATTAACATTCCCAAATATGAAACTGACAATCTGCAAAAGGAAATACATGAACCTGACTCATGGCAAATATAAGTACAATACATATATTTAGAACTTTATATAAATGCATAAAGTGCCAAACCATAGCTGAGGTGTCTTAAGTAATAAAA
The DNA here is from genome assembly GCF_027579735.1 of Bombina bombina. Lineage (NCBI taxonomy): Eukaryota > Metazoa > Chordata > Amphibia > Anura > Bombinatoridae > Bombina > Bombina bombina. The sequence goes on along the minus strand of NC_069503.1, from coordinate 1,148,098,270 downwards.
ACATACTTACCAAAGACACCCATCCACATATAGCAGATAGCCAAACCAGTACTGAAACAGTTATCAGTAGAGGTAATGGTATATGAGAGTATATCATCGATCTGAAAAGGGAGGTAGGAGATAAATCTCTACGACCGATAACAGAGAACCTATGAAAAAGACCCCGTTAGGAAAATCATTGCATTCAATAGGTAATACTCTCCATGTCCCTCTGACATTCGCTGTACTCTGAGAGGAATCGGGCTTCAAAATCTTAGCACAAACTTACTTCACCACCTCCATATGAGGCAAAGTTTGTAAAACTGAATTGTGGGTGTGGTGAGGGGTGTATTTATAGGCATTTTGAGGTTTGGGAAACTTTGCCCCTCCTGGTAGGATTGTATATCCCATACATCACTAGCTCATGGACTCTTGCCAATTACATGAAAGAAATATATATATATGTAGCTGAACACAAAACTGGCACTCGCTGGTCTTTCCAAAAAAATCTTTTACTGTAAAAGTAGTGACGTTTCGGGGACAAAGTATCTCCTTCCTCAGACGGGGATACTTTGTCCCTGAAACGTCACTACTTTCACAGTTTTGTGTTCAGCTATATTTAACTACACTAGCACCCTGACAGTTGATATACTGAGTGAGAGTGCTCTCCCTTGTTACTATATATATATATATATATATATATATATATATATATAAACAAACACACCCCAAGACGCACATATTCGCTCTACACCATTAGCTCTAAGTATATATTGACTAGTTATTTACACAGTGTGAACTGATCTGGTTGTTTTTTTTCGTATTTAGCTTATTTTGTTTAAATCATAATCTTTATACGGAAAATGTTATCTGTATTGTTTTCAAAAGTTATTTAATGGTAACATGTTAGCGCCGGATATTTACCGGTTCTGTCATGAACTATACCCTAAAAAAAAAAGAGAAAAAAAAAATTGAACATGGACAGTTTTAAAGCCTCCCTTACAGCACCAACCTGTGCATATTGCATATTTATAAACCATCATAGACCCTATATGGGAACTAATACTTTCACTGCATAGACTGCGGTTTCATATAGAGATTGAGAGAGGGAGTATATTTACCATGTAAAATTTGCATATCCCAGAATATATAAACCTTTATATATATTGTATTAAATTCTATCCAGATCTCAGTATCATATTAAATGTCTTATTTATTGCATTTCCAAAAGATGTCATTAATGTTTAATAGGCTGACTAATTCAGTCACCATCTTCCCTCATTGGCATCTCTTGTGCAAATCTATTTGCAGCAGATCAAATAATCTGCTTCTTTTTAAATACAATTTAAAATCTATTGATTTTTAAATAACCAAATGTATGTCTGGAGTTTTATAGTTAACTTTGCAATTAGTGGATGTGAGACCTCATAATTTTATTAGAGAACATGATGGCTATATATATATAATGATTATGAAGATGAGGAAAAGGAAGCGCTGAGTCTTAGAGTGAATGCAAAAGGTTTTATTCGGAGCAGGCTTCAATGCTAGACATAAGGTAAGCTCCTATCTTACGCGTTTTGCGCATGAGCACATGCGCTTCATCAGAGATCTATAATGAGATATATAATGATTATACTGAAGAGTCAATTATACCACTGAGTTGATGCTAGCGCAGATAAAAAATATTTGAGTTGTAGAAATGGTACTATAGAAAATCAGTGTATTCTACATAACAAAGAATAATTAAGCTTTCCTTTGAAAAGTTCAGCAGCTGGTTGTCCAATGGGTGGAACTAGAATACATTGATTGTGATTAAAAGTTTATTGTTTTCCCTTCTTTCTTGTGTTTGGGGTGAGAGTGCAGGAGGGACTGGGATGCATGTGCGAGAATATAGGAGATACACAGGCAGTTTGGATCACTGCCACCTGAACAATATTACCTCTTCTCTCTCATTCAAAGACACTTGTCATGGATCAAGAGTCCATTTGAATCTTTTAGATAAGGGGCAGGTGGTGCATGAGACTCTTTAGGGTGTGGTAAGAGAGGTGATATACTGTATATATATATATATTAATTCTAACAAGTTTTACATAACCCTACTCGTTTCCAGCATGGATAAGCATTCTGAATGTGAACTAGCTATTGTGTATAAACTCTTTCAAAGGCACTGAGCTGTGAGATATACCTAAGGCATCTAACTGAATGTGTAACAATTTTGCTATATGCCCATAGGAAGTGAGACACAAGTGTGAGGCTTTCCCATAACAATATCTCTCTGATTAAAAAGCAGCATTCACACGCCTTTATTTAACTTTAGTGAAGCCATAGGCCTCTATTTATCAAGCCGTCAACCGCAAATACGCTGGAATTCCGCAGCGTATTTGTGGCGAGCCTGATTTGCCTTAGTTATCAAACCTTACAGACAGGCAAAAGTAGAATTTTGTGATGTAACATACGATCCGCCGGACTCAGTCCGACACAGATCAATGCTTACGTCACTAAAGATGTTCCAAATGCAAATTCGGCACAATCTGATTACTTTTGCTAGTTATCAAATGTCTACCAGGTACGCTCGGTACTATTACGGCCCAGTGTACCTGGTTTTGAATCCGCTGCCCTGGAGGCTGCGGATGCCATAGGAATCAATGGGAGTCTGAAAGCAGCGAAAGCTCATGTTCGCTGCTTCCCGATATCCCATTGCTTCCTATGGGAACGTTTACACCTAACACCCTAACATGTACCCCGAGTCTAAACACCCCTAATCTGCCCCCCCTACACCGCCACCACCTACATTATACTTATTAACCCCTAAACCGCCACTCCCTGAGCCCACCGCCACTCTAATAAACTTATTAACCCCTAAACCGCCGCTCACGGACCCCGCCGTAACTAAATAAAGTGTTTAACCCCTAAACTGCCGCTTCCAAAGCCCACCGCCACCTACATTATACTTATTAACCCCTAATCTGCCCCCACTACACCGCCACCACCTACATTATACTTATTAACCCCTAATCTGCCGCCCCCAACGTCACCGCCACTATATTACATTTATTAACCCCTAAACCTAAGTCTAACCCTAACCCTAACACCCCCTAACTTAAATATAATTTAAATAAATCTAAATAAATATTCCTAGCATTAAATAAATTATTCCAATTTAAAACTAAATACTTACCTATAAAATAAACCCTAAGGCCTAGATTTAGAGTTTGGCAGTAGCAGTCAAAGCCAGCGTTAGAGGCTCCTAACGCTGGTTTTTACCGCCCTCTGGTATTTGGAGTCAGTCAGGAAAGGGTCTAACGCTCACTTTGTAGCCGCGACTTTTCCATACCGCAGATCCCCCTACGCCATTTGCGTATCCTATCTTTTCAATGGGATCTTTCTAACGCTGGTATTTAGAGTCGTGGCTGAAGTGAGCGTTAGAAATCTAACGACAAAACTCCAGCCGCAGAAAAAAGTCAGGAGTTAAGAGCTTTCTGGGCTAACGCCGGTTTATAAAGCTCTTAACTACTGTGCTCTAAAGTACACTAACAACCATAAACTACCTATGTACCCCTAAACCAAGGCCCCCCCACATCGCCGCCACTCTATTAAATTTTTTTAACCCCTAATCTTCCGCTCCGTACACCGCTGCCACCTACATTATCCCTATGTACCCCTAATCTGCTGCCCCTAATACCGCCGCCACCTACATAATATTTATTAACCCCTAATCTGCCGCCCCCAACGTCGCCGCCACCTACCTACATTTATTAACCCCTAATCTGCCGACCGGACCGCACCGCTACTATAATAAATGTATTAACCCCTAATCCGCCTCACTCCCGCCTCAAAAACCCTATAATAAATAGTATTAACCCCTAATCTGCCCTCCCTAACATCGCCGACACCTAACTTCAAGCATTAACCCATAATCTGCCGACCGGAGCTCACCGCTACTCTAATAAATTTTTTAACCCCTAAAGCTAATTCTAACCCTAACCCTAACACCCCCCTAAGTTAAATATAATTTTTATCTAACAAAATAAATTAACTCTTATTAAATAAATTATTCCTATTTAAAGCTAAATACTTACCTGTAAAATAAACCCTAATATAGCTACAATATAAATTATAATTATATTGTAGCTATTTTAGGATTAATATTTATTTTACAGGCAACTTTGTATTTATTTTAACCAGGTACAATAGCTATTAAATAGTTAATAACTATTTAATAGTTACCTAGTTAAAATAATTACAAAATTACCTGTAAAATAAATCCTAACCTAAGTTACAATTAAACCTAACACTACACTATCAATAAATTAATTAAATAAAATACCTACAATTATCTACAATTAAACCTAACACTACACTATCAATAAATTAATTAAAAACAATACTTACAAATAACTACAATTAAATAAACTAACTAAAGTACAAAAAATAAAAAAGAACTAAGTTACAAAAAATAAAAAAATATTTACAAACATTAGAAAAATATTACAACAATTTTAAACTAATTACACCTACTCTAAGCCCCCTAATAAAATAATAAAGACCCCCAAAATAAAAAAAATGCCCTACCCTATTCTAAATTAAAAAAGTTCAAAGCTCTTTTACCTTACCAGCCATGAAAAGGGTCATTTGCGGGGCATGCCCCAAATAATTCAGCTCTTTTGCCTGTAAAAAAAAACATTCAATACCCCCCCCAACATTACAACCCACCACCCACATACCCCTAATCTAACCCAACCCCCCCTTAAATAAACCTAACACTAAGCCCCTGAAGATCTTCCTATCTTATCTTCACCATGCCAGGTTCACCGATCCGTCCTCCAAAGTCTTGATCCAAGCCTCCGAAGTCTTCATCCAAGCCCAAGCGGGGGCTGGCAATCCATAATCCGGCTGAATTCTTCTATCAAGCGGCGGCTGAAGAGGTCCAGAAGAGGCTCCAAAGTCTTCATCCTATCCGGGAAGAAGAGGAGATCCGGACCGGCAACCAACTTGATCCAAGCGGCATCTTCCATCTTCATCTGATGACGAACGGCTCCATCTTGAAGACCTTCAGTGCGAATCCATCCTCTTCGTTCGACGTCCAACTGAAGAATGAAGGTTCCTTTAAGGGACGTCATCCAAGATGGCGTCCCTCAAATTCTGATTGGCTGATAGGATTCTATCAGCCAATCGGAATTAAGGTAGGAAAATTCTGATTGGCTGATGGAATCAGCCAATCAGATTCAAGTTCAAGCCGATTGGCTGATTGGATCAGCCAATCAGATTGAGCTTGCATTCTATTGGCTGATCGGAACAGCCAATAGAATGCGAGCTCAATCTGATTGGCTTAGGTTAGGATTTATTTTACAGGTAATTTTGTAATTATTTTAACTATTTTAGCTATTAAACAGTTCTTAACTATTTAATAGCTATTGTACCCGGTTAAAATAAATACAAAGTTGCCTGTAAAATAAATATTAATCCTAAAATAGCTATATTAGGGTTTATTTTACAGGTAAGTATTTAGCTTTAAATAGGAATAATTTATTTAATAAGAGTTAATAACTATTTAATAGTTACCTAGTTAAAATAATTACAAAATTACCTGTAAAATAAATCCTAACCTAAGTTACAATTAAACCTAACACTACACTATCAATAAATAAATTAAATAAACTACCTACAATTATCTACAATTAAACCTAACACTACACTATCAATAAATTAATTAAATACAATACCTACAAATAAATACAATGAAATAAACTAACTAAAGTACAAAAAATAAAAAAGAACTAAGTTACAAAAAATAAAAAAATATTTACAAACATTAGAAAAATATTACAACAATTTTAAACTAATTACACCTACTCTAAGCCCCCTAATAAAATAACAAAGCCCCCCAAAATAAAAAAAATGCCCTACCCTATTCTAAAATTAAAATAGAAAAGCTCTTTTACCTTACCAGCCCTTAAAAGGGCCATTTGCGGGGCATGCCCCAAAGAATTCAGCTCTTTTGCCTGTAAAAAAAACATACAATACCCCCCCCAACATTACAACCCACCACCCACATACCCCTAATCTAACCCAAATCCCCCTTAAATTAATCTAACACTAAGCCCCTGAAGATCTTCCTATCTTGTCTTCACCACACCGGGTATCACACCGATCCGTCCTGGCTCCGAAGTCTTGATCCAAGCACAAGCGGGTGCTGAAGAGTGACGTGCATCCTCCGGCTGAAGTCTTGATCCAAGCGGGTAGAAGAGGACATCCGGACCGGCAAACATCTTCATCCAAGCCGCATCTTCTCTGTTCTTCCATCCAATGACGACCGGCTGACCTTCAAGACCTCCAGCGCGGATCCATCCATCTTCACCGACGACTTCCCGACGAATGACGGTTCCTTTAAGGGACGTCATCCAAGATGGCGTCCCTCGAATTCCGATTGGCTGATAGGATTCTATCAGCCAATCAGAATTAAGGTAGGAAAATTCTGATTGGCTGATGGAATCAGCCAATCAGATTCAAGTTTAATCCGATTGGCTGATCCGATCAGCCAATCAGATTGAGCTCGCATTCTATTGGCTGATCGGAACAGCCAATCGGATTGAACTTGAATCTGATTGGCTGATTCCATCAGCCAATCATAATTTTCCTACCTTAATTCCGATTGGCTGATAGAATCCTATCAGCCAATCGGAATTCGAGGGACGCCATCTTGGATGACATCCCTTAAAGGAACCTTCATTCTTCAGGTGGACGTCGGAAGAAGAGGATGGATCCGTGATGGAGGTCTTCAAGATGGAGCCGTTCGTCATCGGATGAAGATAGAAGATGCCGCTTGGATCAAGATGGTTGCCAGTCCGGATCTCCTCTTCTTCCCGGATAGGATGAAGACTTTGGAGCCTCTTCTGGACCTCTTCAGCCGCCGCTTGATAGAAGACTTCAGCCGGATTATGGATCGCCAGCCCCGCTTGGGCTTGGATGAAGACTTCGGAGGCTTGGATCAAGACTTTGGAGGACGGATCGGTGAACCTGGCATGGTGAAGATAAGGTAGGAAGATCTTCAGGGGCTTTGTGTTAGGTTTATTTAAGGGGGGTTTGGGTTAGATTAGGGGTATGTGGGTGGTGGGTTGTAATGTTGGGGGGGGTATTGTATGTTTTTTTTTACAGGCAAAAGAGCTGAATTATTTGGGGCATGCCCCGCAAATGGCCCTTTTCAGGGCTGGTAAGGTAAAAGAGCTTTGAACTTTTTTAATTTAGAATAGGGTAGGGCATTTTTTTATTTTGGGGGTCTTTGTTATTTTATTAGGGGGCTTAGAGTAGGTGTAATTAGTTTAAAATTGTTGTAATATTTTTCTAATGTTTGTAAATATTTTTTTATTTTTTGTAACTTAGTTCTTTTTTATTTTTTGTACTTTAGTTAGTTTATGTAATTGTAGTTATTTGTAGGTATTGTATTTAATTAATTTATTGATAGTGTAGTGTTAGGTTTAATTGTAGATAATTGTAGGTATTTTATTTAAGTAATTTATTGATAGTGTAGTGTTAGGTTTAATTGTAACTTAGGTTAGGATTTATTTTATAGGTAATTTTGTAATTATTTTAACTAGGTAACTATTAAATAGTTATTAACTATTTAATAGCTATTGTACCTGGTTAAAATAAATACAAAGTTGCCTGCAAAATAAATATTAATCCTAAAATAGCTACAATATAATTATAATTTATATTGTAGCTATATTAGGATTTATTTTACAGGTAAGTATTTAGCTTTAAATAGGAATAATTTATTTAATAAGAGTTAATTTATTTAGTTAGATTTAAATTATATTTAATTTAGGGGGGTGTTAGTGTTAGGGTTAGACTTAGCTTTAGGGGTTAATCCATTTATTAGAGTAGCGGCGAGATCCGGTCGGCAGATTAGGGGTTAATAATTGCAGTTAGGTGTCGGCGATGTTAGGGAGGGCAGATTAGTGGTTAATACTATTTCTTATAGGGTTATTGAGGCGGGAGAGAGGCGGATTAGGGGTTAATAACTTTATTATAGTAGCGGTGAGGTGCGGTCGGCAGATTAGGGGTTAATTATTGTAGGTAGCTGGCGGCGACGTTGTGGGGGGCAGATTAGGGGTTCATAGGGATAACATAGGTTGCGGCGGTGTACGGAGCAGCAGATTAGGGGTTAATAATAATATGCAGGTGTCAGCGATAGCGGGGGCGGCAGATTAGGGGTTAATAAGTGTAAGGTTAGGGGTGTTTAGACTCGGGGTACATGTTAGGGTGTTAGGTGCAGACTTAGGAAGTGTTTCCGCATAGGAAACAATGGGGCTGCGTTAGGAGCTGAACGATGCTTTTTTGCAGGTGTTTGGTTTTTTTTCAGCTCAAACAGCCCCATTGTTTTCTATGGGGAAATCGTGCACGAGCACGTTTTTGAAGCTGGCCGCGTCCGTAAGCAAAGCTGGTATTGAGAGTTGCAGTGGCGGTAAATATGCTCTACGCTCCTTTTTTGGAGCCTAACGCAGCCTTTCTATGAACTCTAAATACCAGCGGTATTTAAAAGGTGCGGGGGGGAAAAAAGCATGCGTAGCTAACGCACCCCTTTGGTCAGAACTCTAAATCTAGCCGTTAGGGTTTATGTTTATTTTACAGGCAACTTTGTATTTAACTACCTAGCTAAAATAAATACAAATATACCTGTAAAATAAAACCTAAACTAAGTTACAATTACACCTAACACTACACTATAATTAAATTAATTCCCTAAATTAACTACAATTAAATAAAATTAAATAAAATTATCTAAAGTACAAAAACAAACAAACACTAAATTACAGAAAATAATAAAATAATTACAAGATTTTTAAACTAATTATACCTAATCTAATCCTCCTAACAAAATAAAAAAGCCCCTCTAAAATAAAAAAAAAGCCCTACCCTACACTAAATTACAAATAGCCCTTAAAAGGGCCTTTTGAGGGCATTGCCCCAAAGTAATCAGCTCTTTCACCTGTAAAAAAAAATGATAACCCCCCCAACATTAACAACCACCACCCACACAACCAACCCTACTCTAAAACCCACCCAATCCCCCCTTAAAAAAACCTAACACTAACCCCTTGAAGATCACCCTCTCTTGAGACGTCTTCACCCAACCGGGCCGAAGTCCTCAATGAAGCGGGGCGAAGTGGTCCTCCAGACGGGCAGAAGTCTTCATCCAAGCTGGGCAGAAGAGGTCCTCCAGACGGGCAGAAGTCTTCATCCAGACGGCATCTTCTATCTTCATCCTTCCGGCACGGAGCGGGTCCATCCTCAAGACATCCGACATGGAGCATCCTCTTCATCCGGAGTCTTCTTCGACAATGACGGGTCCTTTAAGTGACTTCATCCAAGATGGCGTCCCTTCAATTCTGTTTGGCTGATAGAATTCTATCAGCCAATCCGAATTAAGGTAGGAAAAATCCTATGATGCAATCAGCCAATAGGATTGAACTTCAATCCTATTGGCTGTTCCAATCAGCCAATAGAATGTGAGCTCAATCTTATTGGCTAATTGGATCAGCCAATAGGATTGAATTTCAAGTTTTGTAATTTAGTGTAGGGTAGGGCTTTTTTTATTTTGGAAGGTCTTTTTTATTTTGTTAGGGGGATAAGATTAGGTGTAATTAGTTTAAAAATCTTGTAATTATTTTATTATTTTCTGTAATTTAGTGTTTGTTTGTTTTTGTACTTTAGATAATTTTATTTAATTTTATTTAATTGTAGTTAATTTAGGGAATTAATTTAATTATAGTGTAGTGTTAGGTGTAATTGTAACTTAGGTTAGGTTTTATTTTACAGGTATATTTGTATTTATTTTAGCTAGGTAGTTATTAAATAGTTAATAACTATTTAATAACTATTGTACCTAGTTAAAATAAATACAAAGTTGCCTGTAAAATAAAAATAAACCCTAAGCTAGCTACAATGTAACTATTAGTTATATTGTAGCTATCTTAGGCCTAGATTTAGAGTTTGGCGTTAGCCGTGAAAACCAGCGTTAGAGGCTCCTAACGCTGGTTTTAGGCTACCTCCGGTATTTGGAGTCACTCAAAAAAGGGTCTAACGCTCACTTATCAGCCGCGACTTTTCCATACCGCAGATCCCCTTACGTAAATTGCGTATCCTATCTTTTCAATGGGATTTTTATAACTCCGGTATTTAGAGTCGTGTCTGAAGTGAGCGTTAGACATCTAACGACAAAACTCCAGCCGCAGGAAAAAAGTCAGTAGTTAAGAGCTTTCTGGGCTAACGCCGGTTCATAAAGCTCTTAACTACTGTACTCTAAAGTACACTAACACCCATAAACTACCTATGTACCCCTAAACCGAGGTCCCCCCACATCGCCGCCACTCGATTAAATTTTTTTAACCCCCTAATCTGCCGACCGCCACCTACGTTATACTTATGTACCCCTAATCTGCTGCCCCTAACACCGCCGACCCCTATATTATATTTATTAACCCCTAACCTGCCCCCCACAACATCGCAGCCAGCTACCTACAATAATTAACCCCTAATCTGCCAACCGCAAAGCGCCGCCACCTACGTTATACTTATGTACCCCTATTCTGCTGCCCCTAACACCGCCGACCCCTATATTATATTTATTAACCCCTAATCTGCCCCCCTCAACGTCGCCTCCACCTGCCTACACTTATTAACCCCTAATCTGCCGAGCGGACCGCACCGCTATTATTATAAAGTTATTAACCCCTAATCCGCCTCACTAACCCTATAATAAATAGTATTAACCCCTAATCTGCCCTCCCTAACATCGCCGACACCTAACTTAAATTATTAACCCCTAATCTGCCGACTTGGGCTCGCCGCTATTCTAATAAATGTATTAACCCCTAAAGCTAAGTCTAACCCTAACACTAACACCCCCCTAAGTTAAATATAATTTTAATCTAACGAAATTAATTAACTCTTATTAAATAAATTATTCCTATTTAAAGCTAAATACTTACCTGTAAAATAAATCCGAATATAGCTACAATATAAATTATAATTATATTATAGCTATTTTAGGATTAATATTTATTTTACAGGTAACTTTGTATTTATTTTAACCAGGTACAATAGCTATTAAATAGTTAAGAACTATTTAATAGCTAAAATAGTTAAAATAATTACAAAATTACCTGTAAAATAAATCCTAACCTAAGTTACAATTAAACCTAACACTACACTATCAATAAATTAATTAAATAAAATACCTATAATTATCTACAATTAAACCTAACACTACACTATCAATAAATAAATTAAATACAATACCTACAAATAACTACAATGAAATAAACTATCTAAAGTACAAAAAAATAAAAAAGAACTAAATTACAAAAAATAAAAAAATATTTACAAACATAAGAAAATATTACAACAATTTTAAACTAATTACACTTACTCTAAGCCCCCTAATAAAATAACAAAGCCCCCAAAATAAAAAAATGCCCTACCCCTATTCTAAATTACTAAAGTTCAAAGCTCTTTTACCTTACCAGCCCTGAAAAGGGCCCTTTGCGGGGCATGCCCCAAGAAGTTCAGCTCTTTTGCCTGTAAAAAAAAAACATACATTTACCCCCCCCCCCAACATTACAACCCACCACCCACATACCCCTAATCTAACCCAAACCCCCCTTAAATAAACCTAACACTAAGCCCCTGAAGATCTTCCTACCTTATCTTCACCATACCAGGTTCACCGATCGATCCAGAAGAGCTCCTCCGATGTCCTGATCCAAGCCCAAGCGGGGGGCTGAAGAGGTCCATGATCCGGCTGAAGTCTTCATCCAAGCGGGGCAGAAGAGGTCTTCCATCCGATTGAAGTGTTCATCCAAGCGGGATCTTCTATGGTCATCCATCCGGAGCGGAGCGGCAGGATCCTGAAGACCTCCGACGCGGAACATCCATCCTGGCCGATGACTGAACGACGAATGACGGTTCCTTTAAATGACGTCATCCAAGATGGCGTCCCTCGAATTCCGATTGGCTGATAGGATTCTATCAGCCAATCGGAATTAAGGTAGAAATATTCTGATTGGCTGATGGAATCAGCCAATCAGAATCAAGTTCAATCCGATTGGCTGATCCAATCAGCCAATCGGATTGAACTTGATTCTGATTGGCTGATTCCATCAGCCAATCAGAATATTCCTACCTTAATTCCGATTGGCTGATAGAATCCTATCAGCCAATCAGAATTCGAGGGACGCAATCTTGGATGACGTCATTTAAAGGAACCGTCATTCAGTCAAGCTGAAGAGCAGCGAGATCGATGACTGTTAGTTAACAACAGTCCGCTGCTCATCGCCCCGTACTTGGTGCGTGGCTTTTTGACAGCTTTTTTGATAATTTTGGAGAACGTATTCAGGTCCGCGGCAGCGATGTTAGGCGATCTTAGGCGAGGTTATTGGTGCCGTCGAATGCAAGTAAATTGACAGGTTGATAAATAGATGCCATTGTGTTACTGGTGAGAAGAATCTACTTTAATTGATTTTTCTTGTGGACCCTGCAGTGAGCAGTTAGACACTGTAATTTAGCCACTTTCTGTCTTTCTAGCTGATCAAGAATGGACATTCACTTGCAAAAGACTTGCAAAAGGGACACATCAGTAAAGGGCCATGCCTTGCAGTCATGGTATATAAGCAGTTAAAGGTTATACCTTGCAGTCATGGTATATATAAGCAGTTAAAAGTTATACCTTGCAGTCATGGTATATAAGCAGTTAAAGGTTATACCTTGCAGTCATGGTATATATAAGCAGTTAAAGGTTATACCTTGAAGTCATGGTATATATAAGCAGTTAAAGGTTATACCTTGCAGTCATGGTATATAAGTAGTTAAAGGTTATACCTTGCAGTCATGGTATATAAGTAGTTAAAGGTTATACCTTGCAGTCATGGTGTATATACAAGCAGTTAAAGGTTATACCTTGTAGTCATGGTGTATATATAAGCAGTTAAAGGTTATACCTTGTAGTCATGGTATATATAAGCAGTTAAAGTTTATACCTTGCAGTCATGGTATATAAGCAGTTAAAGGTTATACCTTGCAGTCATGGTATATATAAGCAGTTAAAGTTTATACCTTGCTGTCATGGTATATAAGTAGTTAAAGGTTATACCTTGCAGTCATGGTATATAAGTAGTTAAAGGTTATACCTTGCAGTCATGGTGTATATATAAGCAGTTAAAGGTTATACCTTGTAGCCATGGTATATATAAGCAGTTAAAGTTTATACCTTGCAGTCATGGTATATAAGCAGTTAAAGGTTATACCTTGCAGTCATGGTATATATAAGCAGTTAAAGTTTATACCTTGCTGTCATGGTATATAAGTAGTTAAAGGTTATACCTTGCAGTCATGGTATATAAGTAGTTAAAGGTTATACCTTGCAGTCATGGTGTATATATAAGCAGTTAAAGGTTATACCTTGTAGTCATGGTGTATATATAAGCAGTTAAAGGTTATACCTTGTAGTCATGGTATATATAAGCAGTTAAAGGTTATACCTTGCAGTCATGGTATATAAGCAGTGGCGTCACTACAGGGGGGCTAGGGGGGGCATTTGCCCCCCCAAGAAAATGGCTTGCCCCCCCGCCTGCCCCCCCGGCACTTTTATAATTCTGTAAACTGGAGGACCAGGAGGATGATCATGAGAGTCAGGAGTATATCATGATGTATTTTTTGTTTATATGTTTACTGTCTGTACTGTTTGAGCAATGAATGAGTCACTACTAACTTTGAGACTACTGTGACACCCACGTGGTGATGTCGATGATGAGGGCGGCTAAGCAGCACTGCGTCAGCGTAAGGGTAAGGCAGCGCGCCTCTCAGTGAGTGAAAAGTGAAGTCCCGCCTCACACCACAGCACAGCATGTTGTGCCTCATGGCAGCTTAACACGCGGCAGCTAAATTACCCCATGCCATGTGTACAGTGTAAGTAATGGCCATGGCATCATCATGCTGTGCTGTGCTGACAGCTGCGCTGGCCTGGCATTATTGCTCCTCCAGATCAGTGTCAGTCTCAGAGTGTGGTCAGTGCGAGTCACAATGACGTTCCCTTCACACCGGCCGCACTTGCAGAAACATAAGGAGACTGTCTGAGACTCAGTCTGTAGAGGAGGAAGAGGGAGGAGCAAGCGGCAGCCAAGTGTGAGCAGAGAAGATTCTGCAGAAGCGCGGGGGAAGGAGGCGGAGCTGGGCTGACACTGGCACATTCGGTCTCTGTGCGCTCTCTCAAAAAACTGACTGTGTGACTGTCAGTGTCTGGTGGCGGCGGCGCATTGCATATTGAAGAAGACCGGCGGTCTGTGACGTCGTCCTCCCCGGTAAGAGAGAGCTCAGTTGGTGGGGTTATATATTTATATCTTATATGGATACTAAAATATTCCCATCCCAATCCCATTACATTCTGCAATGTTCTGCATGATGCATCATAACAAAAAGAATTTGAAAGCCATTTCGAGTGAACTCATGCCATGCAGTTACCGTGTGTCTAGTAAGAAGTTTAGTTTGCACTGCAGCCAGGATTTCATTATGATGCAACCAGACCGACATAGCTCCTCTGGGAGATAGCACTACATGGCACTGTATTAAACCCCTAGATATTGATAAACTTCAAAAGGGCACATAAAAATCCATTAAATTTAATATATACAAAAAGTAAATATAAAAAATCGAAGCAATATTGTGGACAATTCTTGTAAATTTAAGTGCTGTTTGCCAATGCCAGCCATGATGACTGATCTACCTCAAATACTAAATGGCTATTTCAGGAATGTTATAAGTGACTATTTAAATGCGTACATATACATAACGTTTTTTTAACAGTTAACAACAACATAACATTCATGGATGGATGTTACATGATCCATCCATGAATGTTCTGTTGAGTGTTAAAGCCTAAAAAAAAAATAATCCCCCAATTTGTTATTTACAATTTTTAGAAACTTAAAAAAAGTTGGTAGTATCATCATGGTATATTATCATGGATGGAGGATGTTACATCCATCCATGATCATGAATGTTCTTGTTCTGTTAAGTGTTAAAACAAAACATCCCCTAATTTTTTATTTACAAACTTTAAAAAAAAAAGTTGGTAATAGGTATCATCAATGGTATATATATATTATCATGAATGTTCTGTTGAGTTGAAGAAAAAAAAAAAAAAAACAATTATTTTATATATTTTGTATTGTATCTGCTGTCTGAATCATATGATGGCATGGCTCTGGTCTGCACCCTTAAAAGTTATAATCTAGTCAAAATTAAAATTCATCATTTAGATAGAGCAACAATTTTTCTAATTTACTACTTTGATCATTTTTTCTTCATTCTCTTGGTAATTTGGTATCTTCGTTTTTTTTTTTTAAAAAAAGCTAGAATGTAAGCTTAGGAGCTGGCCCATTTTTGGTTCAGAACCAGGGTAGCTCTTGCTAAATGGTGGCTACATTTAGACACCAATCAGAAATCCCTACCCAGGTTCTGAACCAAAAATGGGCTAGCTCCTAAGCTTACATTCTTGCGTTTTCCAATAAAGATACCAAGAGAATGAAGAAAAAAATTATAATAGGAGTAAATTATAATAAAGTAGTGCTGCTCTATCTGAATCATGAAAGTTTAATTTTGAATAGTCTGTAACTTTAATATCCTGATTGTTAATTA
Organism: Bombina bombina; assembly: GCF_027579735.1. Classification (NCBI taxonomy): domain Eukaryota; kingdom Metazoa; phylum Chordata; class Amphibia; order Anura; family Bombinatoridae; genus Bombina; species Bombina bombina. The sequence goes on along the minus strand of NC_069503.1, from coordinate 1,148,082,598 downwards.
CCAGACACAAAAGGTAGAAAAATAGGTAGAACAGCAAAAAGTAATTTTTTTCATTGGTCTTCATTAGTGACATATTAACATAGGAGATTATTACAGAGCCCTGGTGTTTGCTGAAATTGATCTAAACTATAAAGAATAGCTTTTGAGAGTTTTCCTCTCTTTCTCAGGTCTGAAGCAATACCTGAGGAAGAAAGGAAAACTGTTTAAAGCTTCTCTTTTAAGTATTAAGTTAGTACAATAAAAAGGTATCATTGCATACCGCATTACTCTGGTATTTTGGAATCTTATTTATGTATTATTTAGTTTATTTTCAGTGGTATGACTTAGTGGGTGAAAAATTATTAGTGCCCCCCCAGTTTGACACTGGTATCTTATGTGCCCCCCCTATATATTTTTCCTAGAGTCGCCACTGTATATAAGTAGTTAAAGGTTAAACCTTGCAGTCATGGTGTATATATAAGCTGTTAAAGGTTATACCTTGTAGTCATGGTATATATAAGCAGTTAAAGTTTATACCTTGCTGTCATGGTGTATATATAAGCAATTAAAGGGCCATACCTTGCAGTCATGGTATATATAAGCAGTTAAAGTTTATACCTTGCAGTCATGGTGTATACATAAGCTGTTAAAGGTTATACCTTGTAGTCATGGTATATATAAGCAGTTAAAGTTTATACCTTGCAGTCATGGTGTATATATAAGCAGTTAAAGGTTATACCTTGTAGTCATGGTATATAAGCAGTTAAAGGTTATACCTTGTAGTCATGGTATATATAAGCAGTTAAAGGTTATACCTTGTAGTCATGGTATATATAAGCAGTTAAAGGTTATACCTTGTAGTCATGGTATATAAGCAGTTAAAGGTTATACCTTTGTAGTCATGGTATTATAAGCAGTTAAAGGTTATACCTTGTAGTCATGGTATATATAAGCAGTTAAAGGTTATACCTTGTAGTCATGGTATATATAAGCAGTTAAAGGTTATACCTTGCAGTCATGGTATATATAAGCAGTTAAAGTTTATACCTTGCAGTCATGGTGTATATATAAGCAGTTAAAGGTTATACCTTGTAGTCATGGTGTATATATAAGCAGTTTAAAGGTTTATACCTTGTAGTCATGGGTATATATAAGCAGTTAAAAGTTATACCTTGCAGTCATGGTATATATAAGCAGTTAAAGGTTATACCTTGTAGTCATGGTATATATAAGCAGTTAAAGGTTATACCTTGTAGTCATGGTATATATAAGCAGTTAAAGGTTATACCTTGCAGTCATGGTATATATAAGCAGTTAAAGTTTATACCTTGCAGTCATGGTGTATATATAAGCAGTTAAAGGTTATACCTTGTAGTCATGGTGTATATATAAGCAGTTAAAGGTTATACCTTGCTGTCATGGTGTATATATAAGCAATTAAAGGGCCATACCTTGTAGTCATGGTGTATATATAAGCAATTAAAGGGCCATACCTTGCAGTCATGGTGTATATATAAGCAATTAAAGGGGCATACCTTGCAGTCATGGTGTATATATAAGCAATTAAAGGGGCATACCTTGCAGTCATGGTGTATATATAAGCAATTAAAGGGGCATACCTTGCAGTCATGGTATACCCTTGCAGTCATGGTATATATAAGCAATTAAAGGGCCATACCTTGCAGTCATGGTATATATAAGCAATTAAAGGGCCATACCTCACAGTCATGGTGTATATATAAGCAATTAAAGGGCCATACCTTGCAGTCATGGTATATATAAGCAATTAAAGGGCCATACCTTGCAGTCATGGTATATATAAGCAATTAAAGGGCCATACCTCACAGTCATGGTGTATATATAAGCAATTAAAGGGCCATACCTTGCAGTCATGGTATAAAGGAAGATTCTAAAGCAGAAATCACATGCTCTACATTTATTAAAACATGCAATTTTAGCATTACTCAAACCTCCGATGTGTCTCCCATGTGTCTCTCTAAGACAGCCATATGTCCCTATTTGCAGGATTTAGATAGAAGATACAAATTTAAACAACTTTCCAATTTACTTCTGTTATCAAATTTGTTTCATTCCCTTTATATCCTTTGTTGAAGTAGCAAAAATGCACTACTGAGAACTAGCTGAACAAAACTAGTCAACCAATCAGAACAGACAGATGTGTGCAGATCACTAGCTCCCATTAGTGTAGGATATGTACATATAATTTTTCAACAAAGGATACCAAGAGAACAAATTAGCACTCCACTTGTAATCTAGCCCTAAAGCTTTTATATGTTGATGGAACCCCAGGGTCCCAAAAAAGCCTACACAAAATTTTCAGCAGTGATTATATAAAGAGTTAAGGAGTGAGTTTAGGTCATAAAATCTGCTAAATATTGACAGTATCATAATGACCTCATAATAATGGCAGAAGCTCTGATATAGGCGCACACAATAATGTTATTAGTATAATGAAAAATGTTTCTATACAAAATTGAGCCTTCAGTGAATCAAAATCTTTTTGATGGTGATGTATTATATATTATTATTATCATATATTTGTTATAGCGCCGCAAATTCTGTAGCGCTGGGTACAATGATAGGGGTTTACAAGACAAGGATTTGTTATAAAATACAAAACATAACAAGACTAAAACAAATCTAGTAACAGGAGGAAGAGGGCCCTGCTTCGGAGAGCTCACAGTCTATAGGTTTAGGTGCAGAGGACATAAGGTTGGGGTAGCTTGTTACATGGGTTGTAGTTGCAGCAGTGAGTCAGGCAGGTTCATTGTATTAGCTTGGTTCGGATGCGGGATGGAGAAGAGATGGTAAGCTCTCTGACTAGGTGAGTTTTCAAGGAGCGTCTGAAGCTACTACAAGTTTGGAGACAGTCTTATGGAGCGGGGGTAGAGAGTTCCAGAGGACAGGAGCAGCATGTGAGAAGTCTTGGAGGCGGGGGAGTGGGACGTAGAGATAACAGGAGTGGAGAGACGTAGGTCAGAGGTTGATCGAAGAGGATGGGATGGGGAATATTTCACGATGAGAGAGGATATATAGTTGGGAGTTAGACTGTTGAGTGTTTTGTAAGTTAGGGTTAATACTTTAAATTGTATTCTGCAGTGTATGGGGAGCCAGTGTAAAGACTGACAGAGCGGAGCAGCTGATGTAGATTGGCGATGTTTGATCTATCTTCCCAAGCAGTTGTTTAGAAACCATCATGTCTACTGGAATGAAACGTAAACGTCTCTCTGGATCACAGTATGAAAAGATCAGGCATAAAAAAAGAGGCGTTTATAGCTACTCAGAGAGGAGCCATGCTGAAATTTGTCAATACAGAGTGTCAAGAGAAGTCCCCTACAGAACAGAGTGTGCATGAAAGCAATGATACTAATAAGGAGAGTACACTTAATGCTCAAGGACTTGATACACAAAGTGGGATGACTGCTAAAGCATCAACATCAGCATCTCACGTTAATTTGGATGAGCATGTCAACAAAGAAAGCACAGTGGATGTAGACATTGTAGACCAACAGGTCTTAAGTGCCCTAGAGTTCGACATATCATTTCTAGAGGATCCAAGTCTGTGGCCATGTATGACAAGTAGCCTCAAGGACTTTTTGGTAAAACATGGACCTAAGCAGGTAAAATATTTCAAATTCCCAATAGACTCTTCTGAACACAAAATACGTTTCCACCAAATGCCTTATTGGGAGGCAATTACACAATGGAGAGAAAATGAAGAGAGAATGGCTTATGTACTCAAAGACAAACAATGCTGTGTACTGTTTTTGCTGTAAAGTATTCCAACCAACGTTTGTTTCATATTCATTGAGTTCTAGTGGTACAAGTGAGTGGAAACACTGGAAACACCTGCATAGAAATTTGGCTTCTCATGAGAAATCGGCAGCTCATTTGAAAGAATTTTTTTAAGTGGAGAGAACTGGAAATAAGGTTTCAGTTAAAAGCTACCATAGATACGCAGCAGCAGGAAATCATAGATTCAGAGACTGAATACTGGCGAAGTGTATTAAATCGGCTGATTTCCCTTATTAGAGTATTTGCTAATTCAAAACATAGCATTTCGTGGGTCATCTGATGAACTGTATGAGCCAAATAATGGTAATTTTCTTAAATTTGTTGAAGCAATGGCAGAGTTTGATTTAGTATTAAAGGAACAGTCTACACCAGAATTGTTTTAAAAGATAGATAATCCCTTTATTATTACCCATTGCCCAGTTTTGCATAACCAACACAGTTATATTAATATACTTTTTATCTCTGTGATTATCTTGTATCTAAGCTTCTGTAAACTGCCCCTTTATTTCAGTTCTTTTGACAGACTTGCAGTTTAGCCAATCACTGCCTGCTCCCAGATAATTTCACGTGCACGAGCACAGTGTTATCTATATGAAATATGTGAACTAACACCCTCTAGTGGTGAAAAACTGTTCAAATACATTCTGAAAAGAGGTGGCCTTCAAGGTCTAAGAAATTAGCATATGAACCTCCTAGATTAAGCTTTCAACTAAGAATACCAAGAGAACAAAGCAAAATTGGTGATAAAAGTAAATTGGAAAATTGTTTAAAATTACATGCTCTATCTGAATCATGGAAGTTTATTTTGGCCTAGACTGTCCCTTTAAAGGAACATTTGATAAGAGTTACCAGTAAGGAAACCCATGTTCATTACCTTGGAAAAAATGTTCAAAATGAGATTATCCAGTTATTGGCAGACCAAGTCAGACAGAATATTCTTGAACAGATGAAATCTGCATAATACTACTCTGTTATTCTGGACTGCACACCTGACAATAGTCACACTGAGCAAATGACTTTCATGGCTCGGTTTGTGACAACAAGTGAATCCACTGTTAATAACAGAACACTTTTTGGGATTCATTGATATAGATGACACTACTGGAGCTGGGATAGCAAATGTACTGCTTCAGAAACTTGAATAAAATGGTACTGATGTTGCCAATATGAGAGGGCAAGGTTATGACAATGGGTCCAACATGAGAGGGTAAAACAGTGGCGCACAAACAAGAGAGAAATAAATCCAAGAGCTTCTTTTGTACCTTGCAGTTCACATTCTTTAAATTTAGTCATCTGTGATGCTGCGTCTGCTTCTTCTGAAGTTTCTGAATTTTTTAACATTATTCAAAGCTTCTTTGTATTTTCCTCTGCATCCACTCATCGCTGGCAAATTCTAAAGAGACACCAAGGAGAGACGCATCTTACCCTGAAACCACTAAGTGCCACAAGATGGGAGAGTCGTGTGGAAGCAGTAAAGGCCGTCAGAAATCAGGTTGGAATCATATATGATGCATTGGTTGCCGCTATGGAAGATAAGAGCCTTACAGGGACTGCTCGTGGCAAAACAATACCAGAAGTAAGAGGAATTCTTACAAATGTAAGCAATTTTACATTTCCTTGTGGCCTAGCACTATGGCACGATATACTATTTCATGTCAACATCACAAGCAAAAGACTAAGGTATTGAAATTGATATTTCAGCAGCTCTCGGACAACTCGAAGCAACAAAGGTTTTTCTTTAGTGTTACCGAAGAGATGAGTTTGATAACGTTATAACAAGTGCACAGAAGATGGCAGAGGAACTGAATGTAGAAGCAGGTTTTCAACCTATACAAGTTTTCCGGTCTCGTCATGTAAAAAAACATTTTAGCTACGAGGCACAAGATGAACCAATCACAGACCCAAAACAACAGATGAGTTATTTTTTTTATCTTGTTCTTGATTGTGCAATAGAGTCATTAGAAGAACGCTTTCTACAACTTCGTTACAACTGCAACACCTTTAGTCTGTTGTACAATATCAATAATCTTAAAGAAACATCTAATGAAGTTTTACACCATCAGTGTATTGAATTAGAGAAAGCACTTTCACGTGGTAGAATGCGTGATATTAATGCGGAAGATCTACAGGATGAACTAAAGGCCCTCTCAATATATTTACCTACAGACTTAACGCCAAAAGAAGTCTTGAAATATATCTGCAAAAGCAAGATGACTGCACTGTTTCCAAATTTCTTTATTGCTCTACGCATACTCCTAACATTGCCTGTAACTGTTACAAGTGGAGAACAAAGTTTTTCCAAACTAAAACTAATAAAAACATACATAATGAAAAGAGTGACCGCACCACCTCCTAAATCTAAACTGTGGTATGCTCTGGCACATTCCTTGAGAAAGGGGCGGAGTCCCAAAACGTGCATCGAAAATAGTAAGACGCTACCACCGGTACCTGTTTGTGTAGTCTGAGCCACAGTGTTTGTTCACGGTGAACGGTAACTTGACAAGAGAGGTGAGATTGGAGTTTTTCGATAAAGCGGTCCATTACCACACTGAAGCATACGTCGGCGATTAAGTCTCACGGCATCACCTGAAATATCAGCACTTGTTGAAGCAGGTAACACTGTTATCCATTACTCTTTAGCGGCCCAAGCCGCATGTTAGAGTCTGCTACTCTATATAAGGATACGAAATATTTGCAGCCTTTTTACCTATGAATGTGGAGCAAGTTGTGTTTCTTTGAATAAGGGATACCGTGAGTGAAATACAAAGGGTGTGAGGTTGGTCCATTATCACAAGTATATCTCCCTGTACATTGTCTAGTACATCTTATATCTGTGGCCAGTCACACGACAGTTTCTTTGGAGGGACATTTAAAGTCACAACATTGATATTTTCAACTCAAGTTTCAAGTAGTGTCCGATTACATATGCGGTGTATGTGCTTTTGGTCTCTCCGTAACTTGCTAACCAAGGATTACAAATGTTGTGGCATTTTTTTCATTCTGTGACTGTTTCAATACACCATTAACAAAGTAACCGGAGAATAATTGCAACTGTAATGTAACAGACTCTTTCTAAGCATCCGGAATAAAGTGTGATACATTTATTGCAGGAACTTTTCCAAGGTCACGGATAAAGTGGATATTTTTCTATTTGCTACAACCCTGCTGGCTTCTTATGTGATATAGTCACTTGATTGTTACAGGCGGTGCATCTCTTCACTCCCTGGGGACGCCCTGGGAGTGTGATTATTATTCTGTTTATTTTTGCCAATTTTTGGTTTCTATTTTTTATTTTTCATATTATTGCTGATTGGTTGGTACGGATGTGTTTGGTGGATGGGGTATGTGTGGATCTGAGTGAACTTTCATCGAACACTCTCCTATGTCATTATTTCACAGTGTGAAATACTGTACTTAATTAAAAGTCCTTTGTTGAAAGATTTATAAGACTCAGTGGCTGGGATTTATTGTATATAATAAAAACATACCTCTGCTCAACTATGACACAGGAGAGGCTAGTAAGTCTTGCAACTATATTAATCGAAGATGAACTAGCCCAAAGTATGGACCTTAAAGAAGCAGTGCGTATATATTTGCCGGCAAGAAGGCACGAAAAGCTCCAATTTAAGTTCATTTAGTCCATTTATTTTGTGAGTCATGTTCCTCAACAAAATATTTACTGTTGGAATGGTATGGGTATGTCATTCTTCAGATAGATTATTGCACTCTATTATATTTGACCTGTTTTATTTGTATTTGAATTGCATATCATTTTAAAAAAAGTTAATAAAAAATAGTAAATAAAAAAACCTCTCCTCAAGTACTTGTTTCTTTCTAATGCTCTGTTGGCATAGTGGCTTATTTTATTAACAAACCAACTGACTTATTTCACCCAGTCTGAGTGTGAGTGTAAGTGGTACTGTAATATTAATAAGTAATAATATTAAGAATTTAATGCATTGCTATGGATGGAATTAGATAGGTAGAAGTGTGTGTGTGGGCGGCATGGAGGGGGCGGGGCTTCATTTGGGGCAGCGTTGGGGCGGGGCTTCGTCGGGGGGGCATCATTTTGATCTCAGACCCAGTCAGCACAATGTCTTGAGCCATCCCTGGCTGGAACAGTATATATAAAGCACTGTTCCAGGGCTATTATCCCTATACTATATATTCCTATCTCAAAGGAGCATTATATTACCCTATAATTGTTTTGTTGTACTCCCCCTTTTTTTATAGCGCTGCGGAATCTGTTGGCGCTCTACAAATAACCGATAATAATAATTCCTATCTCAAAGGAGCAGTCCAGTAAGTTTTTTAGTGTTTGAGTTGTTAGAATCCATTCAAACTGTGTACTACCCTGGAAACAGGGGTTAAGTCTATCTGATATGGTATTAAGCTACATTCTCTAAATAACGTTGTAAACTATATAACCAGAATTTAGTAAACTAGCATATTTCTTATACTGTTGAAAATTCTATTCTAGACGTCAGTTGTGAGCATAGCAATTATAACCCTCAGTATTATAAACCTGTAGGAACATTATATTATTACATTTCTAATGTCCATCCAATACTAATGTTATACCTGCAGGAGAAACAAAGTTAGTGAGATATACATTACAAGAGTCTCTGGGGTAAGTCTATCCTGTGGCCTTCAGTGGGCTATTACGATCACTCCATTGATGTTCCGTCTTCCTCCTGGTCATTGGATGATGATACAGGGGGCTTAAGATTAGAGGGGATTCTTTTATCTTGTGTAGGGAAAGTAATGTCCAGCTGTTTGCAGAAGTCTGGGAAATCTTTTTCGGATCTGGGAGTAGAACATTTCCCATTCTTGGTAGCTGTAATGCACACTGTAAATCCCCATCTATATGGTGTTCCTCTTTGTCTCAGCTCCAACGTGATATATATTAGTTCTCGTCTCTTCTGCAGAGTTGCAGGGCTAAGGTCCGAGTAGACGAGTAGAGTTGTAATTCAATTCCTGCATGGGTTATTTGTTGCTTTGCTCTTGTGCATCTCAGAATTTCATCCTTACCTTGAAAATTCAAGAGCTTCAGGATAACGTCCCTTGGTGGGGCCTTAGGTGGCGGTTTTGGTCGTAAAGCCCTATGAGCTCTCTCAATGATAACCTCTTCTGAAGTTGGAGTTCCTTTTATAGTATGAAATAAGTCTTGTAAATATCCAGGCAAGGCCGCTGGCAATATTGTCTCAGAGATTCCCCTAATGCGGATATTATTTTGCTTTTAGTGTCTATTGTCTTTCTAAATCCTCCACTTTTTCCATAAGAAAATATAAAGAGTCATCATGTGTTTGTAGTTTGTGTACAACTTTTTGGACGGTATTGTCCATGTCTTTCTGTTTTTCTTCTAACTGGTGTACAAAATGTGTCACTAGGGATAAGTCCTTTTTAAGGTCACCAAAGAGCTGGCGAACTTCGGACATTACATTTTTTTAAATCATCTTTGGAGGGTAGATTCTGCAGATCAGCTTTAGTTGCTGCTGTGAGCTCTGGCACGTCTGTGAGTGGTGACTGATCAGCAATTGTTAGTATTTGGTCTAAATGTGGAGTTAGAGATGCATCACTAGGAGGTTCAGGCCCCTATTGATTCATCATGTTGGCCTTAGGGGTTCTGTCAGGTTTATTGTTCTTTCTATTAGACATAACTGAAGAATCTCTGTCCTTTTTCAAGTGGGAGAGTAGTGATGGTTTGTAGCAATATACATTAAACTTGTGTGTTACTATGTAGTAGCTACAGTAGATTACTGAAAGAAAAAGTTGTAATTTTGGGGTATGTGTTTCCCTTATTTTTCTTATTCCCTCCTGGTTCTCCTTTTATTCTCTGGAACCCTTAACTAGTGGGGTCTACAGTTAGAAAAGCAATATCAGTCTGAATTTGAATTGGAGTAATTTATATGCGATATTAGGTAGGTGATACTCCAGCTCCTTGTGATTCAGGGCTGTATGAGGAGAATTGCAGTGCCCCCTATGTTACGAGGTGATTTTAAGTGAAATGGCCTCAGTGCCTTATTTGGGCTGTGACACAGCTTTAATTTCCCTGCAAGTATCGTGTAATGTACGTTTGTTGAGTCACTCTAATGAGTGCCCCTTGTATGCCTGTGAGAGCAGAAACAAATATTGCTGACTGCGGTAGTGATATAAGGTGTAAACGTCCCCCAGTACCAGCTGTTAACGTCCTTCTCTATGCTTTCGCCAGTCCGTTCTCAGGACTTTGCTTGGCGGGCTTTTGCAGTGTATGACGCCGCCCCTCCCAATGCAGCTATGGAACAGTTAATGGTGGTTTTAATTTCTCTGCTGTGTCTACTGGGCTGTCGGATTATGTCTCAGAGGCTTGCTGGTGTGATTTCTGGTTCTTGCCACCTATTTTATTAGTGAAAGCAGCGGTGAGGCCTAGGAGCTAAAACATTACACGACCATTGTGCTGCGTGGACAGGCTCCGCCCCCTATAATTTCTTATTAATATGGCTATATGATTAATTACATCAGACTACTACTTACAAACTGTATATGATGTTTCTGTAGTATTTACTAAACAAAGCTACATTCCAGTTGTCGGTTGCCCCCGATGGGCTAAAACTAGTATTACAGCCAGAAGGGTTGGCTGTTAAGAGATATGCATTGCCAAGGGCCAATTAGAGACAAGCTCCAATTAAGGGCGTTCCCAAATTTCACTGGGTGATTAGAAGAGAGGTGGGCTTTATCACAGGGATAAAGGCTCATGCACAGGAAGTAATGGAGGCTGCTTAACTTGACTGCTGAATTGACCTGCTGCTTGGATTTACAGTCTTTGTGAGATAAACGCTTGGGACCCTCTTTACCAGAAAGAGTAAATAAAACTGGGCCTAACATTCACTTCCAGATCTGTGCTTAATCTCCTATATGACAGTGAAAAGAATTTGGATTAAAAAGCTGAACTCTCATATGGGTACTTGGTAATGTAATATTTTAAAGCAAGGACATTCTTTGTTGCTAGTTTAATTGAAGCTGGTGATTTAAAGGGGTATTTGGTATTTTAAATGTTCCATAGCCCTGTGTAGTTAGAAATAGTCATATTGGTGCTAAGTAATTTTGCTGCTAGAAAAGATTTTGTATTCTATATTTATAAGTCAGCTTCATTATTGTGAAATCTCTTAGAACTGCACATAAATTGGTTATTGTGGTTAAATCTCTGGTTGTTGTAAACTAAGCATTGTAAGTTCGTAATCCATATTTTGGCATTAGACTAATGTTGCTGGCTAATTACAAATTGTTCTGGTATAATTCAGGTGTGATTTTAACAAGCGATTCATTTTGATTAAGGTTAATTTATAGAAATATTTATTTTATAGCTTCTTTGGTATAGAAAATATATAGACATATATAATTGATTCATAATCTGTTTTCTACAGAAATATATTCAATGTGTATATAAAGCTTAACTGATCAGAACTAAGGATTAAGTAGCATTTTTAATAAAAATATTGTTACGTAAATATATAACACGTTTGGAGGTTACTGCAGAGAAAATAATAAATAATATTGTAACCTAGGTTATATCTAACAACTCTACGCAGATCACGTCCTTTTATATCATATTTTGCCTTTTTGACCATTTAATAGATGTTCCCCTAGAATTTGCCTTACAGACTCTATCGTCTTTTGTGTATATGTTGCAGAATGTATGCATTTCAGCACTTCTGTTTATAAATAAATATACCATATCATTTCATTTATTTCATTGTCTATTAAACTTATTTTTGCTGCTTTAGATGTTTTTATATTTAAAACAGTATTAAAAATAGAATGCTTAAAATAATTGCACAGGGGAGATGCTAGTTGCTCCACCACTGTTGTCACGGCAACCCTACACCTCATTTTTTGTTCCCAGACATATCATGACATGGTACCTTTCCAGACAAACTGGTAGATTACAAGTCTTGCGTTATGAGGGGTGCGGTGCTAACGTGCAGTTTATTCTCACCACTCACTTCCCTGCAGCGCTGGTATTACGGGTTTTTATCAACCCGGCGTTAACAGGCAAGAAGTGAGCGTAGAGCAAAATTGCGCTCCATACTGCACTCCAATACCAGCGCTGGTTAAGTGAGCGGTGAGCTGGTTATACGTGCTCGTGCATGATTTCCCCATAGCAATCAATGGGGAGAGCCGGCTGAGAAAAAGTCTAACACCTGCCAAAAAGCAGCGTAAAACTCAGTAACGCAGCCCCATTGATTCCTATGGGGAAAACACATTTTATGTTTACACCTAACACCCTAACATGAACCCTGAGTCTAAACACCCCTAATCTTACACTTATTAACCCCTAATTTGCCGCCCCCGACATCGCATCCACCTACATTATACTTATTAACCCCTAATCTGCTGCCCCCAACATCGCAGACACCTACATTATACTTATTAACCTCTAATTTGCTGCCCCCAACATCGCCGACACCTACATTATATTTATTAACCCCTAATCTGCCGTCCCCAACGTCACTGCCATTATTCTAAATTTATTAACCCCTAAACTTAAGTCTAACCCTAACACCCCCTAACTTAAATATAATTTAAATAAATCTAAATAAAATTCCTATCATTAACTAAATTATTCCTATTAAAAAAAAAACACATTAAATTACAGAAAATAAAAAACAAATTACAAGATATTTAAACTAATTACACCTAATCTAAGAGCCTTATAAAAATAAAAAGCCCCCCCAAATAAAAAAAACCCTAGTCTAAACTAAACTATCAATAGCCCTTAAAAGGGCCTTTGCGGGGCATTGCCCCAAAGAAATCAGCACTTTTACCTGTAAATAAAAAATACAAATACCCCCAACAGTAAAACCCACCACCCACACAACCAGCCCCCCAAATAAAACCCTAACTAAAAAAACTTAAGCTCCCCATTGCCCTGAAATGGGCATTTGGATGGGCTTTGCCCTTAAAAGGGCATTTAGCTCTATTGCTGCCCAAAGCCCTAACCTAAAAATAAAACCCACTCAATACACCCTTAAAAAATCCTAACACTAACCCCAGAAAATTCACTTACCGGGAGAAGTCCTCATCCAAGCGGCAAGATTTCCTCAACGAAGCCGGCAGAAGTGGTCCTCCAGACGGGCAGAAGTCTTCATCCAGACTGAATCTTCTATCTTCATCCATCCGGCGCAGAGTGGCTTCATCTTCAAGACAACCGGCGCGGAGCATCCTCTTCCAAAAAAGTTTTCTTCCAGAATGAATATCTCTTTAAGTGACGTCATCCAAGATGGCGTCCCTTAGATTCCGATCGGCTGATAGAATTCTATCAGCCAATCGGAATTAAGGTTGCAATCAGCCAATAGGATTGAGCTAGCATTCTATTGGCTGATTGGAACAGCCAATAGACTGCAAGCTCAATCCTATTGGCTGATTGGATCAGCCAATAGGATTGAAGTTCAATCCTATTGGCTGATTGCATCAGCCAATATGATTTTTTCAACCTTAATTCTGATTTACTGATAGAATTCTATCAGCCAATCGGAATCTAAGGGGCGCCATCTTGGATCGGCAGATTAGGGGTTAATAAGTATAATGTAGGTGGCGGCGATGTTAGGGGCGGCAGATTAGGGGTTGATAATATTTAACTAGTGTTTGCGAGGCGGGAGTGCGGCGGTTTAGGGGTTAATATGTTAATTCTAGTGGCTGCGATTTCCGGAGCGGCAGATTAGGGGTTAATAATTTTATTTTAGTGTTGGCCTCGGTTTAGGGGCTAATAGGTAGTTTATGGGTGTTAGTGTACTTTTAGCACTTTAGTTATGAGTTTGATGCTACAGCTTTATAGCGTAAAACTCATAACTACTGACTTTAAAATGCGTTAGGAATCTTGGCAGTAGAGGGTGTACCGCTCACTTTTTGGTCTACCAGGACAAACTCGTAATAACGGCGCTATGGAAGTCCCATAGAAAAAAAGCCTTTACGAAATTTACGTAAGTAGGTTTGCGGTAAGGCCAAAAAAGTGTGCGGTACACCTATACCTGCAAGACTAGTAATAGCAGCGGGCGTAAAAAAGCAGCGTTAGGACCTGTTAACGCTGCTTTTTCACCTTACCGCAAAACTCGTAATCTAGGCGAAAACTCTTAAGACTAATAGGAATAATAAATGAGAATGTTCAGTTAATGCAGGTTGCACTTCCCTATTGTTTCCAGTAGAGTGCAGCAGAACATTATATTAATGGTAATATAGCAGGCACATAGAGAACAGCTTGATGCTACTGAGTAAATATCTGTGTCTGTTTATGTAAAACACTCAGCACTACCCATATCATTCCCTTTAGCTTGTCAGAAGTACCCTTATCTTACCTCCCATCATTAGCTCAGATATAAATGAGGTGCTAGAGAGAATGAATGGCTCTGTAGATGTAGTAAGGCTTGGGAAGTCTGCAGTGTTCACTTCCAATTCTCGCAGGAACTGGAAAACCCACTAGATAAACAAAGTAACAGCAAATAAATACAGTATATAGCAAGGTGTTTTTACTGTGCTTAATTAAACATTTTGCGCTAGATTACAAGTGGAGCGCAAATTTAGAGTGCCCTGAATTTGCCCGTTTATGGACGCACGAAAAGTAAGCTTGTAGCAGCAATTTGCGCTCCGAAAATTAGAGGTCAGACCTCTGGTTAATTTAAAAAATGTCCCCCCCCGTCCCTTAAAATGAAGTGCTTTGCTCCTTTTTATCAATAAAATATTTCAGCATCTTTATGTTTTTAAAAATATAACTGCACAAAGCAGTTTTTAAGGGTTAAAGTGAGGGGATGTGGGGTGTTAGAAAAAAAAAAACTGCACCAAAAGTGCCTTTAGATTACGGTCAATGGGAACTATGTGTTCTCTATAAATATATATGTATATGATTTTTTATATATATATATATATATATATATATATATATATATATATATATATACACAGTATATATTTATATGTTAGTATGTGTATATACATATATATTTATGTGTTATTATGTGTATATACATATATATTTATGTGTTACTATGTGTATATACATATATATATTTATGTGTGAGTATGTGTATATACATATATATTTATGTGTTACTATGTGTATATACATATATATTTATGTGTTAGTATGTGTATATACATATATATTTATGTGTTATTATGTGTATATACATATATATATATTTATGTGTTAGTATGTGTATATACATATATATTTATGTGTTACTATGTGTATATACATATATATATATTTATGTGTTAGTATGTGTATATACATATATATTTATGTGTTACTATGTGTATATACAGATATATTTATGTATTATTATGTGTATATATATATATATTTATGTGTTACTATGTGTATATACATATATATTTATGTGTTATTATGTGTATATACATATATATATATTTATGTGTTAGTATGTGTATATACATATATATTTATGTGTTACTATGTGTATATACAGATATATTTATGTATTATTATGTGTATATATATATATATATTTATGTGTTACTATGTGTATATACATATATATTTATGTGTTACTATGTGTATATACATATATATTTATGTGTTACTATGTGTATATACATATATATATTTATGTGTTAGTATGTGTATATACATATATATTTATGTGTTATTATGTGTATATACATATATATTTATGTGTTACTATGTGTATATACATATATATTTATGTGTTAGTATGTGTATATACATATATATTTATGCGTTAGTATGTGTATATACATATATATTTATGTGTTACTATGTGTATATACATATATATTTATGTGTTAGTATGTGTATATACATATATATTTATGCGTTAGTATGTGTATATACATATATATTTATGTGTTACTATGTGTATATACATATATATTTATGTGTTACTGTGTGTATATACATATATATTTATGTGTTAGTATACTTATATATTTATGTGTTACTATGTGTATATACATATATATTTATGTGTTACTATGTGTATATACATATATATTTATGTGTTACTATGTGTATATACATATATATTTATGTGTTACTATGAGTATATACATATATATTTATGTGTTATTATGTGTGTATACATATATATTTATGTGTTACTATGTGTATATACATATATATTTATGTGTTACTATGAGTATATACATATATATTTATGTGTTATTATGTGTGTATACATATATATTTATGTGTTACTATGAGTATATACATATATATTTATGTGTTATTATGTGTATATAAATATATATCTATGTGTTACTATGTGTATATACATATATATTTATGTGTTACTATGTGTATATACATATATATTTATGTGTTACTATGTGTATATACATATATATTTATGTGTTACTATGTGTATATACATATATATTTATGTGTTAGTATGTGTATATACAGATATATTTATGTGTTACTATGTGTATATACATATGTATTTATGTGTTACTATGTGTGTATACATATATATTTATGTGTTATTATGTGTATATACATATATATTTATGTGTTACTATGTGTATATACATATATATTTATGTGTTATTATGTGTATATACATATATATTTATGTGTTACTATGTGTATATACATATATATTTATGTGTTACTATGTGTATATACATATATATTTATGTGTTATTATGTGTATATACATATATATTTATGTGTTATTATGTGTATATACATATATATTTATGTTATTATGTGTATATACATATATATTTATGTGTTATTATGTGTATATACATATATATTTATGTGTTATTATGTGTATATACATATATATTTATGTGTTATTATGTGTATATACATATATATTTATGTGTTAGAATGTGTATATACATATATATTTATGTGTTACTATGTGTATATACATATATATTTATGTGTTACTATGTGTATATACATATATATTTATGTGTTACTATGTGTGTATACATATATATTTATGTGTTACTATGTGTGTATACATATATATTTATGTGTTATTATGTGTATATACATATATATTTATGTGTTACTATGTGTATATACATATATATTTATGTGTTATTATGTGTATATACATATATATTTATGTGTTACTATGTGTATATACATATATATTTATGTGTTACTATGTGTATATACATATATATTTATGTGTTATTATGTGTATATACATATATATTTATGTGTTACTATGTGTATATACATATATATTTATGTGTTATTATGTGTATATACATATATATTTATGTGTTATTATGTGTATATACAGATATATTTATGTGTTACTATGTGTATATACATATATATTTATGTGTTACTATGTGTATATACATATATATTTATGTGTTACTATGTGTATATACATATATATTTATGTGCTAATATGTGTATATACATATATATTTATGTGCTAATATGTGTATATACATATATATTTATGTGTTACTATGTGTATATACATATATATTTATATGTTAGTATGTGTATATACATATATATTTATGTGTTATTATGTATATACATATATATTTATGTGTTATTATGAGTATATACATATATATTTATGTGTTAATATGTGTATATACATATATATTTATGTGTTAATATGTCTATATACATATATATTTATGTGTTAATATGTGTATATACATATATATGTATGTGTTACTATGTGTATATACATATATATTTATGTGTTACTATGTGTATATACATATATATTTATGTGTTAGTATGTGTATATACATATATATTTATGTGTTAGTATGTGTATATACATATATATTTATGTGTTACTATGTGTATATACATATATATTTATGTGTTATTATGTGTATATACATATATATTTATGTGTTAGTATGTGTATATACATATATATTTATGTGTTACTATGTGTATATACAGATATATTTATGTGTTACTATGTGTATATACATATATATGTATTTGTTACTATGTGTATATACATATATATTTATGTGTTATTATGTGTATATACATATATATGTATGTGTTACTATGTGTATATACAGATATATTTATGTGTTACTATGTGTATATACATATATATTTATGTGTTAGTATGTGTATATACATATATATTTATGTGTTATTGTGTATATACATATATATTTATGTGTTAGTATGTGTATATACATATATATTTATGTGTTACTATGTGTATATACAGATATATTTATGTGTTACTGTGTGTATATACATATATATTTATGTGTTACTATGTATATATGCATATATATTTATGCGTTACTATGTGTATATACATATATATTTATGTGTTAGTATGTGTATATACATATATATTTATGTGTTACTATGTGTATATACATATATATTTATGTGTTACTATTTGTATATACATATATATTTATGTGTTAGTATGTGTATATACATATATATTTATGTGTTACTATGTGTATATACATATATATTTATGTGTTACTGTGTGTATATACATATATATTTATGTGTTATTATGTGTATATACATATATATTTATGTGTTATTATGTGTATATACATATATATTTATGTGTTATTATGTGTATATACATATATATTTATGTGTTACTATGTGTATATACATATATATATTTATGTGTTACTATGTGTATATACATATATATTTATGTGTTACTATGTGTGTATATATATATATATATATATTTATGTGTTACTATGTGTATATACATATATATTTATGTGTTATTATGTGTATATACATATATATTTATGTGTTACTATGTGTATATACAGATATATTTATGTGTTATTATGTGTATATACATATATATTTATGTGTTATTATGTGTATATACATATATATTTATGTGTTACTATGTGTATATACATATATATATTTATGTGTTACTATGTGTATATACATATATATTTATGTGTTAGTATGTGTATATACATATATATTTATGTGTTATTATGTGTATATACATATATATTTATATGTTATTATGTGTATATACATATATATTTATGTGTTATTATGTGTATATACATATATATTTATGTGTTATTATGTGTATATACATATATATATATTTATATGTTAGTATGTGTATATACATATATATTTATGTGTTATTATGTGTATACACATATATATTTATATGTTATTATGTGTATATACATATATATTTATGTGTTATTATGTGTATATACATATATATATATTTATATGTTACTATGTGTATATACATATATATATATTTATATGTTAGTATGTGTATATACATATATATTTATGTGTTACTATGTGTATATACATATATATTTATGTGTTAGTATGTGTATATACATATATATTTATGTGTTACTATGTGTATATACATATATATTTATTTGTTTACATGTGTATATACATATATATTTATGTGTTACTATGTGTATATACAGATATATTTATGTGTTACTATGTGTATATACAGATATATTTATGTGTTAGTATGTGTATATACATATATATTTATGTGTTACTATGTGTATATACATATATATTTATGTGTTACTATGTGTATATACATATATATTTATGTGTTATTATGTGTATATACATATATATTTATGTGTTACTATGTGTATATACATATATATTTATGTGTTATTATGTGTATATACATATATATTTATGTGTTACTATGTGTATATACATATATATTTATGTGTTACTATGTGTATATACATATATATTTATGTGTTATTATGTGTATATACATATATATTTATGTGTTATTATGTGTATATACATATATATTTATGTGTTATTATGTGTATATACATATATATTTATGTGTTAGTATGTGTATATACATATATATTTATGTGTTACTATGTGTATATACATATATATTTATGTGTTACTATGTGTATATACATATATATTTATGTG